>NC_056742.1:240083778-240203778 GCF_019279795.1 Protopterus annectens
GATATCTGGAATGTGCTTTTTTGAAGGCTTGCAAAGCACTTCCTTCATAATTGTGTTATCGTTGTTGGTAGGACTGAACATCAGCTAAGTCAAATTGATGCTTTGACACTATGTACATCTCTTATACACATGAGCGTGCACGCAACAACCACATGTTCTGATACCACACCAATCAGGAGAGATAGGTTGTGTTGTGTTTTTCCTCTTGGTAATGTCAGTCTTCCACAGTTCTTTCACATTTCCCAGCACACTAGAGCAGCTATGCTGCAGTTTATAGTAATTGCTTTTTTGGCAGCTAATAGAATTAAACTTAAGGCTTTGCAGTTCAGATCCTGTATCCTAGCTCAAAAGAATCCTTTCCTTGGCTACAAGCATTTGCTGCTTCCCAATGCCAATTTTTTTTAAATTTGCCAACTCATTACACTACACGCCAGTCTCAAAAAAAAATGTATATAAATAAATAAAATAAAAAAATATAAAAAATGTTCCCATTTAGCTCCTTTCTTCCATCACACCACCAAGGAATTTTTCTCTGCTAGATATCGACAAACTCTACCATATCAGCCCTTTCATTTAGGGGTCCCCTGTACTTTTGATGTCCAACCCTGATGGGGAAAACTGTAACCTGCAGTCCAACTTCTTGGCCTCATCCCATCTCTAGTTATTTAATCCAAATACCTTGTTTATTTGCCATATTTCTCCATGAATTCCATCTCCCTCTTGCCAATTTTCTGTATCTCTGTTTGTAAAATCTCTCTCCTTTCATATGTTGATTATCTGATTCTCTGTCTCTCTGTTTGATTCTTAAAATACTTTCTGAAACTTTATGAATATTCCATATGGTGGTGGTCAGGAGCGGCTTTAGGTCAACTGGTGCCGTAGGCAAAAAGGCTCCATGGCGCCCTCTACTACACCACCTGGTGCCCCCATCCTGGTCTACCTACACCAAATAAATACTGGAAAAGCACCCCTTCTAGAGTGGTGCCCTAGGCAGCCACCTAGTTGGCCTATGCCTAAGGCCGGCTATGGTGGTGGTGGGCCTACTTCAGGATCTGCATTTAAAATTACATGCTCTCCTTGGGTCTACTTAAGGATCTGCATCTAAAATTACATGCTCTCCTTGGGTCTACTTGAGGATCTGCATCTAAAATTACATGCTCTTCTTTTTTTCTTGAAACCTTATCCCATTCTATCCATCTTCTGCTTATGTTTGTGAGCCTTAACTGGTGCAGCTCAAAAATATTCCTTGAAATAAAGTAATCCTAAAGCACTTTGCTCTGTTGGGAGACCCATCTTAACCCACATAACTCTTGCTCTCTTCCTCCTAGAAGTTCCTTCAACTCTGTTATTGATTATTGTTCACAATTTCTCTGGTTAATAAAAAATATGCCTGACACCTGTATATAAAACTAAGAATAATTTTTCACTGCTTGTTGCTTATTGTCCATAAACAAGCACGCGGTTTCTCAGTTCTGCTTTGCTTAGTCTCTTTCCACATATCACTGGCTGCTGTAACAGAAGCCTTATACTTTCTTGTGTCCATATAAATACAGATATTGATGAACCAAGTCATGAGTGGGTATATAATTTGAAGCTATAGACTTTTTTTTATTTTCCTTTAATTTTAAATCCCAGAAAAACTGGGAACTGTCTCAGAATGTTCCACAACACCAAGATGCCTCTTTTGTGGGTTTATCAAGTACAAAATATTTGCAAATAAAGCCAAACTTTTCTTGTTTACCATACCAGTTGTGTCCCTGAATTTTTGAGTCCTTTTACTTTCTTTGCCAATGGCTGGCTCTAAAGCAGATGGGGGGCACTCCTGCCTGGTTCCTCACAAACACAAGACCTCCAATAGGAATCATCACTTTTTAATCCTTGCCTGTAATACTTCATGTATCCCTAATTTCCCTTCTTGTATCCAGGAGTGTAAATTCTTCCATTGCCCTATTCATGAAACCATCCCAGCTTTCTCTGCATCAAGACTACCAACAACAGCAATATTCTTAGATTCTCTTTCTCTCCGGATCATCATTTTTTTTTCTCTTAATGTTGTCGTGTTTGCCACCCCTCCAGAAAACCACGTTGATCATATCTATCAATTTTGGCAGCACCTTTGCCATTCTCTCAGCTAATAACTTTGAAATGGGTATGTATGTGCCTGGGTTCTTCCAAGATACTGGTTCTTCATCCTCCTCTTAAAATACTATTAAAATCTTCCAAATCTTTTTCACTTATCTCCTAATTTCCACAGGGAATGCATCTGTTCCTGAAGTTTTCCCTGCAAATTGTATCAATTTTTTGTATAATCTTCTCCTGTCTTAACTATTGGCTAAGCTTTATATTCCTCTACTCTTGGTATTAAGTGTTCTATAAAGCTTTCCATCTCTGCTCATTGTATAAGGCAGAGGAATCTAATACCTCTATAGGGTAACTGGTTACATTTTCTTGTCCTAGACTCCCCAAGTTTGGGGATAGCCAACAGAAATTAGGGGTACGTTTTTGTGCTCTGAAGTTGTTAGCTGCTTAACAACGTAACTCACACATATATTATCCAAATACTCCCTTAATCTTCTCGCTAGCACTCTGCAATTGCTCCTCTTCTGTGAGATTCCCAGTATTCTGCAATACTTGACCTTTATCAGACCCTCTAAATTCCAGTTTGTAACCATACCTCTTGTTTTTAAAACTCCATTTTTTTTATACCATTCACTAGTTGTCCTCTCTTCTGAAGAAAATTCCATCTTCCTTAATAAAAAATGGGTAGAGGAAATTATTCAAGAGTTAAAAGTCCTTGCAACAGGTAGGTGTGAAAGCACTGGTGTCTTAAATGTACCCTGTATATTGAGTATGTATAGTTTGACTGATTATGTGCATTTAATCAAGAAGACATTTGTGCTCCTAGAGTACAGCAAGATCCACTCATCTGCTTGCAGTCTTGTAAGAATTTAGTCTTTCAGCCTACTCTGTAGTTTGAAAGTGGAAATTCTTGATGGATTCATATGCATTCCTTGATCAAGGGTGGCAGCAAACAAGAGGTTGGATAACGCATGCATCCATAATGGCTCACTCTTCTAATGACTAAAAATAAAATGTACAGTGCTTTGATATTTCTATTTTATTTTGTTAAGCAGGGCATGCTAGAAGGGGGGTTATATATTCCCTGTTGAGGTAAATCAGTTAAGGCTTTTATATTAAATTGGCATCCATACAATTTTCATATTCTCTGCATCTGACGGAGAAATTAAATTTCCCAGAATGTTTCATTGTGATTCTCTACAGTCAGTAAAATGTAACTGGTCTGAGTAAAAATTCCTTGTCCTAACTTGCCATCCTTACTGTTTAACCGGGCACTGATCAATTAAAAGGTGTCTTCAAACATGTCTGTAGTTATTAAAAAAAAATGCATTTACGATTTTGTGTCTTGTAATCACCTTTGCTCACAGTCTCTACATTATATATATATATATATATATATATATATATATATATATATATATATATATATATATATATATATATACACACACACACACACACACACACACACACACACACACACACACACACACACACACACACACACACACACCCAAGTCTGGCCATGGCTATTTACACCACCCTTGTGGCAATCGTGTTTTGTGTTTTGTTTTGTTTTTTTTTGTTTGTTTTGCTTTGAATCCCTGTATTCTACAGTGATGACACTGTGGAGTTTAAGAAGGTGGTGATGAATCTGGTTATTAGCAACAGACTGGTGCTTGGGGACCTGGTGATCTGTATTGATGTTTTGGAACACTTCATCCATCAAGCATTTACTTGGCTAGGTTGTGTGCCAAGCCCTTCAGAGCTTTCCTGCCTCTTAAGAGAGTCCTCCTCCTCTGCAGGCTTTCGAAGATCGGTCGGCTTATACTGTTCCATTGCTGTCAGATAAGTTTCCCTTGTCGAAAAACCTTCCACATTTAATATTTATTACCACTATCCTGATTTTATTTTTTCTACTAGGAATTTTATGTTTTAGTGAACTGTCTCGAGACTTAACAGTACCCTTAAACTGGAGAGTTTTTTTTTTTTTCCATTCAGTTTTAATTGTTACAAGCAGTTGAACACACATTATATTTCCACAGGATAAAAACATTTTGCCAGCCCCAGAAAATGAAATGAAACCCATTAAGTGCTTTTTACTGTGATATTTTTAGTGTGAAAGTGACTTCTTACAATTTACCTGCTCATGATCCTTGCTCTCTCCTAGGAAAGGGGCAGCATTTTCAGCTTTACCATGGAAAAAACTACCAGTCCCACTGCTGGTCCAGCCAAAAGCGAACAGCCTCTGCTACCACATCAGGCTAGAAATTTGCCTTTGCCACAGCTGGGTGACTCTACTGTGGTCAAAGCTTGTTCCTCAGATCAGTCATCTTTTACCTTCAATTCCCTCTGTAGCACCTACAGCCACTGTGGACTGGGCGTTAGCCACATCCTCTGAAGCTGTTTGGGTTCCCTCACTCTTCTAAGCCCTGTCAGAGGGAGCAGGGAAGCCTGTCTTGTTTATTCAAAATGTTGTAGCCATCCTTAGGAAGCTGCTGTTGCCATTAACATTCCTGTTGGCCACATTTTTCCTGTCAAATAGAGTAGGAAAATTAAACGCGTATCTGCTTCTGCTCAAATTTTCCTGGACATGAGTTGTCTAATTCAGGCTTTTGACCATTGTAGGGTGGTTTCTGATAAAAGGGGTTTCCTCTCTTCCCTGAAGAGATTCAAAGGTCTGAATCCAGACAGGAAGATGAAGGGACAAATGCAGGCCTTTTCCTCCGATTTCTGATTCGACTCTGATTTCCACCTGTGGGTTGTTCTTTCTCTGAGACTGTTTCTGTAAGAGAATACTGAAGTTTGTCTCTCGGAAAATACTTTAAACTTTTACAAATGGAATTTCCAGAACCTTCACTTATTTTCCCCCAGTACTGTCAGCAGTTGAAGGGTGGGTGTGTTAGATTATTATTTTTTTTATCTAATAAATATAGTATGTATACGTGTGTTTATATATGTATAATATGTATGTATATGGATCTATCTATAGATATAGATATGTATATCGGTATGTGTGTGTGTTTATCTGTGTAAAATTATATTCAGCTTGGTGCCCCTGAAAAGACAAGATTGTATAAAACTTCTTGGTCCTGGTTTGGGAAGAATGTATATAAACTTGACCCAGTAGCTGTAGCTTTAGTTAATCCTTCTAATGCTAATCATTTAGTTAATCCCAACCTTACATTTTCTGACAAGGTTGAGCAAAACGATTGATAAGCATGGGAAAAATTATATTCAACTTTTATTTTTTGTTTTCAGAATCTGGACTTGTCAGGTTAAGGTGTTCTATGAATGTTTGTTTTTTTGTCTGAAGTTTTTGTGAGGAAAAAATCTGCTTTAAATGGCTTGGTTAGTGTGTGTGTGTGTGTGTTTGTGTGTGTGTGTCACTTTGATGCTGCTTGCAGGGCTATGGGCCGCTGGTGGTGTTTCTGAAGAGGCTTGCCTCGCTTTCTTGACAGGATAATAACTTGTATAGTTATGGCTACTGCAGCAATAATCATTCTAACATCTACTGTTATGGGACGTTTACTTGCACAACTGTACTTTCCTAACAGAATTTCAGCAGCTTCTGTTTGAGCAAACTTAGCCCATTTACTTGCTGAAACTTGGCATTGGCACACCATTCTTCATAGCCTGCACTAGCCCTAATACTGCTAGGGTGTTTGATTTATTTAGACCTGCATCAAATGTATCCCTCTGTTAGATTGGGATGAAAAGTGAACACAGTCGTAATTATGTATTTTCAAGTGATGCTGCCATAAATATATGCTGCATGTCTCCTCACCCCTTCGCCCCACCTGTGTAACTTTCTGATGTATGTGAAACTGAGGTAAAGTATGATGTTGTCTATCTCGCCTTTTGTTTCTTGCTTGTTGGGATCGGAGCCGATCCTTGGCTCTGACTCGGCCATCTTCTATAGCTCGAGAACTGTTTACTGGCTCGAGGCTACCCCTTATCCCATGATGCCTAACGCTAGCTACCCAGATCTCATTTGCCGTTTCAGCTGCGAGGTTCATTGTTACTGGCTCAGGCTTGTGTAAGTTTTATTATACTACTTTTCTATCGGGTTAGGGTTACTTTTTTGATTTATAGTTTTCAACATAGTAGTTTAATTAGTTTGTTGTAGTATTAGTGTAATTGTAGTTTCCCTTAGAACTTGTTTAAATTAGAGTTCTTCCCCTCCCCCCTTTCTTCTTATCCCTCTTGTAGGTAGCGTTTTTAGTTTAAGCCTTTCTTTTTTTACCTCCATAAGTAGCCGTTTAAGTTGGAGGCTTCCTAGTTTAAGAAGAAAAAAAAAAGCTTCCTAGTTTAAGAAGGAGAAAAAAAAAAAAAAAAAAAAACTTAACTGTAGTTTATTGTGTTTTGGTTAGGTTAGTGTCTGTAGTTTTTTTCTGTTCGGCCCTTTGGCCAAAACTTTCAGTGTAAGGTAGCAAATACATGAGAAGAACAGGAAAACTGTAGACTTAGTATGTTAAGATTCACAGACTTTGAACGCATTACTCATGTCCGACAGAAAATTTTGAGTGGCTGGTGACTTTGTCTACAGTTTTCCTGTTCTTCTCGTGTATTTGCTAGTTTATTGGTAGTTCCGCTTTCAGTGTAAGGTATTATTTCTCTACTGGATATGTCTAAAGAATCCAAGGTGTCTGGATTCAAGAAGTGTGACTCATGCTGTCAGAAAATGTCTCTGACAGATGGGCACACTTCTTGTGTCTATTGCTTAGGTGCAGTGCACCTGCAGGACTCTTGTTCTGTATGCCATGCATTCAGCCCAAGGGTTCTGCAGGAGCACAAAAATAAGCTTATCTTGAGGGGTCTTCTTAAGCCCCAGGATTCACCGGCCAAGGCTCAGCCGGTGAAATCTCGTAAACCGGCCAAATTGTCGGCTCCCAGCTCGGAGCAGTCATTGGCCCAAACATTACCTACTACTTCGGTTCCAGCTGCATCCAAGGAGGCTGCCTCCCAGTTAGCCCCACCAGTATCTTCGGAGCCATCTCAGACCACAAGAGACCGAGGTTGCCTTCTCTAGAGTCTATACATTCGGCTTCTCTGTCTCCCCTGTTGCAGAGTGACCGCAGTCATAGATCCTTCCACTTCTCTCTGTCCTCTAGACTCTCTGATTACGATATGGAGAGTGGTCAGTAGGTTGTTGAAGTCGCAGGCACTGGCCGAAATGTTATCCAGCCCTCCAACAGGTGTCTGCTCCGTCCGCTTCCATCGATGTTCCTCCTCCGACTCCTCTGATCTCAGAGCCGGAGTTTGTTGGGGTTCGAATCGTGGAACCGTCTGCACCGATAACTATTTCCCCTTTGGTTCCGTCATCTGCTCTGATTCCCTCGGCGGTGCCTTCTGTTGAGGGATCTGGGTGCAGAGACTCCCTCGTCTGCTCCGAGGGGGTGAGTGGCATCGGACCCTTGTCCGAGCCTGTTCTCCTTCTCAGAGCTTCGGTGCAGGTGAGCTCGGCTCCTACATCGGCCTCGGAGCCATCCCCCTTAGTGCAGAGGAGGGTTCAGTTTCCTCTGAACCGGGGCCTTCTTTGCATCGTGGCAGGGATGCCTTTGATGTCATTAGGAGTGTACTGGCCCCTGAGTCAGCACCACGTTCGACCCCCACTGGCTCCGTCCCCTGCAGTGCCTGCGTCCTCCTCTGTCCCTCCTCCAGACCCCAAACATGGGGAACCGATGCTCCGGAGCACCCCACTGGGTGTTTCCTCTTCCTCTTCAGAGGGGCCTCCTCTGAATGATCAGGGGAGGCCTCGGAAGTGCAAGAGGAAGCACATTGAGTAGTCAGAGTCTCACTTCGGATACTGATTTAGATGAATCGGAAGGGTCCCCGAGATCCCCCTCTGAAGAGGTTTCCTTTTCGGACATCCTAGAAATGCTTAGGCAGAGGGGGAACTGGACTGCCCTAGCCCCTACTGAGGATGAATCCGTATTCCTGGATGCATTTGGTTCCCACCCTTCCACCTCCTGGGTGTCTCCACCCTTCGATCCACTAGTGTCAGTAGTGGCTCGAAGGGCTTGGTCAGCCCCGGATACAGTGGAACCAGCCCCAAGGAGGCCCGGTAAGTTTATTACTGCACCCCCTGTTAAACAGGTCCTTACCAAGGGTGTTCCTGTGGATGCCATGGTAGTAGCAGCGGCCACTAAAAAGGAGTTGGAGGAAACTTCTTCCTCTGTCCAGCCTCCTAACAAGGAGTCTAGGACCATGGAGAGATAACGGGAAGCGTATGTTTGCTTCAGCGACCTTTTCCATGAGGTCACTGAATTACTCATGCCATTTTACCAGGCTTCAGAGGGATCTCCTGAAAGAGCTTGGAGATGCCTTCCAGGATCCATCAGCTGAAGGGCTTCAAGCTAAAGTAGCTTCTCTGCTGGTGACCCTTAATTCGGTAGTTAACTCCTCCATGAGGCTCATTTTCTATGCAGCCAATAGTGTGTGTAGAGCCACAGGTACAGGCGTGACCCTTAGGAGACATGCCTGGATGCAGCTGTGTAATTTTGCGGAGCCCTTTAAAATGTCCTTCACCAACACCCCTTTTGACTGTTCATTTCTCTTTGGACCACAGGTGAAGGACACACTCTAGGTGTGAACAGGAAGGCAAGACTCTCTGCCGTGAGAGTCCATTTTTCCACTCCTTCCAGACCATAACCCAAAGGTCAGAGTGGAAAAATGTGGTTTCGGAAATCCCAGGGAGCCTCGCCTGATGCATGTAGTGATTCTTTCCTCCAGGGGCAGAGGAGGAAACAGCAACAGATACCGCCCTTGAGGCAGAGGGGGTCTGCAGAACCAGGGCAGCAGAGAATCTTTCTCCGAGCCCTTCCAGCATCCCTGAAGGCTTGCCCAGCTGCCCGCCTCTGGAGGCAGTCAGGGGAAGACTTTTACTGTACCCAAAAGCCTGGCAAGACATTACGCGAGACAAATGGGTACACTCAATCATATCCGGATGCTATGTAATTCCCTTCTTCTAATCTCCCCTACCGTCAAGCAACCCCCCCCCCAGATGTTCCACTTAATCTGAGGGCCCAAGTAGTCATAGAAATGTCAAGACTGTTGTAAAAATAAGAGTCATCCAGGAAGTCCCGACAGACCAACTCTGATCCGGAACTTACTCATGGTTTTTTTTTGGTACCAAAAAAGACAGGGGACTGGAGACCAAATTTGGATTTCGGCAGACTAAAGTCTATTCAAAGAACGAGGTTTCAGATGGTCCCACTACAGTCCATTCTACCCTTTGTGGGTCAGGACAATTGGATGTGCTGAATAGATCTCCAGGATGTGTACTATCAAGATGGACAGGCGCTCCAGGAGATTCCTTCGCTTCCAGCTGGGAGCCAGTCATTATCAGTTCAGAGCTCTGCTCTTTGGTCTCACCACAGCCCCCAAGGTGTTCACCAAATGTATGACAGTGGTCATGGCTCATCTGAGGCATCAAGGATTCCAGGTGTTTCCTTATCTAGATAACTGGCTCCTTACTGTTACTACCAGGCATCAACTCCTTCAAGCCAGGGACTATACAATCGCAATTTGTGCCCAGTTAGGCATTACTATAAATTTCAAAAAATCTGCCTTGTTGCCCTGTCAATCTATTACCTATATAGGAGCAGATCTAGGTGCAAAACGATTCGGCAGCAAGTTCATATCCTCATGCAGTGCAAAAGGGTGCAAGTCAGGTTGGCCCTTCAAACTCTGGGTTCCATGGTGGCAATTCTTCTGATACCTCTGGCCCGTTTTCACATGAGAATGCTTCAGTGCCTTCTCTTCACACAGTGGTCCTTTCAACCGCTCCCCATGTCTCACATGATCATGATTACAGAAACTTGCAAAAGACACCTTTACTGGTGGATGGTCTTCCCATTAGGGTCTTGGGGCAGACCATTCATCCATCCCCCTCCGGTTGCCACAGTGACCACGGATGCCTCACTGATAGGGTGGGGGGGCATTATCAGGGCAGGACAGTCCAAGGCACTTGGCAGCCTCACTAGTACCATCTGCACATAAATGTCTTTGAGATGAGAGCCGTGCTACTAGTGTTGCAAGCACTTCAGGACTCCCTACCTCCTGGGACCATTGCAATTCAAACTGACATGTCAGTAGTGTGGTACATCAACAAGCAGGGCGGAACCAGGTCCTACCCCCTATGTCAAAGCACTCAGACTTTGGCAGTGGGCGATTTCCTCCCAAGGATTTCTGATTGCAACACACATCCCTGGGAATTCCAGCGTCCTAGAGGACAGGCTCAGCAGAGCTCTTCTCATGCCTCACGAGTGGTCTCTGAATCAGGTAGTTGCAGATCTGATCTTCCGCAAATGGGGACAGCCTTGCTGCGATCCGTTGCAACCCCCTTCAACACCAAATGCAGCAACTATTTCTCCCTTTTACCACTTCCTGGTCACCCTCCCAGTGATGCTGTAGTCCACGATTGGCCTCAGGGACTTCTTTGTCTTCCCGCCTTTCCCTCTTCTACCCAAACTCATACAGAAAGCGATATCATTGGGTTGCAAAATGATCCTCATTGCTCCTTACTGGCCTCTGAAGATTTGGTTTCCGTTCCTGCACCGTTACCTCCTCGAGCAGCCCTGGATCCTATTCCAGACCTGCTGATTCATCAGTCAGGAGAGCTGCATCGATCCCTCCAAACACTCCAGCTCACAGCTTGGTTGATCCAATTCCAACCCTAGCCAGACATCCCAGCATTTCCCTGGCTGTGCGTGAAATTATGGTCTCCTCTCACAAATCGGCTACTAGAAAGACGTATGCTAGCAAATGGAAATGTTTCTCTTATTGAGCAGAGGCTAGGAACATAGATCCCTTTTCAGCCCCAGTTCACGAGATCTTGGAGTTCCTAACTGAGCTTTTTCACTCTGGGTCCGCTTCTGCTGCAATCGGGGATCAGCTAGCGGCCATCTCTATCATGTTGGTTTTTGTAATCTAAATATGTCTCATAAGCTGTGTAAAGCCTTTCTCAAAGGGACTACTCTCCTTAGGCCCCCAGTGAGAGAGCTCCCTCCTCCTTGGGACCTTAATTTGGTACTAACCTCCTTGATTATGCCCCCTTTTGAACCAGCAGCATCCTGCTCCATTAAGTTTCTATCTTGAAAAACTCTCTAGTAGCTATCACCTCAGCCAGACGTGTCTCAGAACTTCAAGCACTAAGTGTTCATTCTCTCTACTTAGTTTTTCACAAGGATAGGGTTGCTCTGAAAACGAATCCCTCCTTCCCTCCTAAAATCTGTTCAGAAAATAATCTAAACCAATCCATAGACCTTCCAGTGTTTTTCCCTAACTACACCAACAAGGCAGAATACAAGTTACACCTTTTGGATGTTCATGGACAACTGCGTTTTTACCTGTGTAGAACTAAGGATACATCAGCTAAGGAACTAAGAAAGTCGGACCAACTTTTCCTTTCCTATGCTAGGGGCAAGCAAGGTCTTCCAGTTTCCAAACTGACCCTGTCCAGGTGGTGGTCTCACATTATTACCTTCATCTATCAACTAAGAAACAAAGAATTGTCTACCAAACCGAAAGGTCATTCCACTAGGGCTTTGGCCACTTCTGTAGCCTTCCAGTCTAGGTAGCCCATGGACTCTTTGTGCCTTTGCCACATGGACAAATCCTCTTACCTTTATTTCTCATAAGTTAGACATGCTCTCCAGGAATAGAGCTAACTTTGGTTCCACTGTTCTGAAGAGTCTGTAAGCCACCCAGGATCGTAGGTGCTAGGGACGCTGTCCCAACAAGCAAGAAACAAAGGCGAGATGTTAGTTGTCTTCATCTCACCTTCTTTCTTGCATCCCCCCCATCCATCCCCCTGTTCTATTGGACTGAGAGGAGTTTAGGCTTCACCGGCTGAGTATTTTCTGGTTTGTTTCCTCCAAGGACTTGGGGAGTGTATAACAAGTAGGCCCAACCTGTTAGTTTGGTCAGGTTATTCTTGCTATGTCTGGGGTTAGCTATTACAAATGAGATCTGGGTAGCTAGCGCTAGGCATCATGGGATAAGGGGTAGCCTCGAGCCAGTAAACGGCTCTCGAGCTATAGAAGATGGCCGAGTTGGAGCCAAGGATCAGCTCTGATCCAACAAGCAAGAAAGAAGGCGAGATGAAAACAACTAACATGGAATGTGATGGTAGGTAAATAACTTTTTTTTTTCCTTTTTTTAATCTGTCAGACCTGTATAAACAATATATACCTCCTCACCCCTACCATTAAATGATAGTCCTATGATGTGTGTCTGATTTGCAAGGGAAGTGGGGAAAGGATAATAGATGGCAGTAATGTTTTCTACTTGTTAATCACAAGCTGGATTTAGTCACACAAGACGGAGGTTGTCTGATAATACTCAACCTGAAAATTCTCAGTTGATTTCCAGGATGATGTAATGTTTTTATACCTTTTTTAGGCGCTCTCGTGTTTTTTTGTTTCCTGGTGTCCTGCAGCAGGTACTGGAGGAGGCTAAAAATGTACCAGAATATCCTATATCTAAGTGGAGAAGATTTTCTAGTTAGTACAGTTCCAATGACCAGGACCCTTTTAAAGCCCTGCTGTTTCTGGTTCGTGATTTAAGTTATCGTCCTTCTCCTGTTTAAAGATGCACATCTGTCTGTCTCTCTGTCTGTCTCTCTGTCTGTCTCTCTGTCTGTCTCTCTGTCTGTCTCTCTGTCTGTCTCTCTGTCTGTCTCTCTGTCTGTCTCTCTGTCTGTCTCTCTGTCTGTCTCTCTGTCTGTCTCTGTCTGTCTCTGTCTGTCTCTCTGTCTGTCTCTCTCTCTCTCTGTCTCTCTCTGTCTCTCTCTGTCTCTCTCTGTCTCTCTCTGTCTCTCTCTGTCTCTCTCTGTCTCTCTCTGTCTCATGGGTTCCTCCTTGTGATCAGAGTTTTGTGCACAAGAAGCTTTCTCAAGTTCTTGACATTTAAAAACTGTTTGCTCATGCTTCTAGCAGAATTCAGAGCACTGAGAAACTAGCTCTTTTATGATGAGCCATCCCTATGCCATTTTCCACAAGGACAGGGCTTATGCAACAACTAATATTCTTGTGCCTAAAGTGCTTTCAGAGTTTACCTTATTCCACTCTAAATCTCTCTGACTTTTTGCAGAACCCAAAAAAGAATGGAGAGGACACTCTTCACACTTTGGATGCCTATGCAGCTCAGATGCTACCTAGACATAACTTTGACTTTCCTGAAAAAACATCAGCCATTCTTATGCTATAAAGGTAAGAGAAAAGACGGTCAAAGCAGGCCATTTCTAGATGGCTGCCTCATAATGTTTTGCTACTGTCATGATATCCAGTCACTTCCAGGCAGCGTTGGGGCCCATACCACTAGGACTTTGGCTTCTTCGGTGGCTTTCTGGAAAGGGGTGAACTTTAAGCATTCTGGAAATGGCAACTTGGTCCCCTATCAATGTCTTTATAAAGCACTAGAAATGGGATTGCTTTTAAAGTTCAAAACAGGCTTCAGTAGGCCCATCTTCTAAGGGTTCTGGATTCTTATCACTTCCTTTACCATACCTTAAACAAGTAACAAGGGAAATCTAGCCATATAGCTTGGGCTGCTGGAAAAGGTATCTCATGTTTAACATAGTACAGTTGTGTAAGTAAACTTATTATAACTGTAGATGTCCTTCCTTAGATCACTATTTCAGTTTTCCAAACTGTTGGGTTATCGCACCAAATAACCTGGATGTCCGGCTGGGTTGCCAAAGCCAAAAACCTTCCATAAAGTTATATGTTCAGCATATGACCTAAGCCTGCAGGCACAGGGGTACATAAACTGGCACATGAGTCTAAATCCCAGATTATTTCACCACCAGTCCAAATGCAAGCCTCTTGCCTGCCTGTCCTATATATACGATTGCTGGTACAGCTGGCCTTCACTGTTTCAGATGAGTGCCCTGTTGGTGAGATTTTTCTTTTTTTCGCAAGTATAGTGCTTGTTTTTTGTTCTGTTAGATGTTCGATAGGAAGGGAATGTGTGATAGCAATAGGCAAATTCTTTATACAATCTCCACTCCTAGTGCCATTTCTGTTTAGGTGCAGAGCACTTCTACAAAACTTGTATGATCTGTCTTTCATTTGTTTGAAAGACCTAAGAACTTGACTTTCATCTCTTAATTCCTGTTTGGAAACTTGGTGCCTCACCCAAAATAAGATTCAACACCCTTCTACCCCAATGCCCCATACATTCAAAAGAAAATGTTTAAGATGCTCAATATGATGCCCAGTCAGACTCTGACATACCCAGAGAGTTCAGAACCCACAGTACACCTGACACTTGTTCACACAACCTTGCTGTAGGCTGGTATGGTATCTGACATTCACACATCTGAAATTACTGAACCCAGTGAGAAGGGATAACCCTGCTTATTTCCAAATGATCCAGAGTTATTCTGCAAATATGCAGAGTGGAAATTCCTGGATCCCTCATCTTGGTTTGTCAGTGGTCAGAGCCTCTGTGGTTAATCAAAGCCGATGTCACACCTACAATAAGAAGGAAACTAAACATTCCTTCCCCCACAGCTGTTAAAAAATGAATTTCTTCAGAGTCTGTTTGAGGCCATAATGGTACACAGGCAGCCATTTATTGCTAGGCCACCTGGTACTACTGTTTCTTCCATTCTGAGGAAGAGAGAAACCTTTCTGAAGATGGAAGAGGATGGCTCAGACTCTGATGAGCACTCTTTAGTCTGTTCATCCCAAATCCATTTACCAGATCAGGTGGCCTCAGATGATTAAGATTAACGAACATTTTTGGGGAAACTGTTTAATTAAGCATTTTGAATGTGAATCTTAACTGATTTTGATACTATAACCCTTTAGATCCAAGTAAGTATCCCTGTTCCTAGGTTTTCCTAGATGCTTTTGCATCCACTTCTGCTACACCAAACTTGCAGCCACTAGCACCTAAAAGACCTGGCCAGATGTTTTTCATGTTTCACTGTTTCAGTCATCACCTGTGGGTTATCCCTGCTGTGCTAGCCCTTGGCCAGCCCGAATACCAGAGTCAATTTTGCTGCGTCGGCTGCTGTCGCTTGCAGACTTAACATCAGTTCATCAGTGCTATAAAGCAAGGAGGCTGACTGCATTACACCAGTCTTTCTTGCCATGGAGCCCATAGCAGAAGCAGTAGGCAAGTGTGCGCTACCAGAGTTTTGAATTACAGCTGAAAACGTCTAGAGCGAAGTACCCCATTGGGGATCCTTTTTTCTTGCACTAACCGATGTCCAAAAAAGTTGACAATTGTCTCGTCTGTGGAAAGCAAATCCAACACAGAAACTTCCATTCATACTACATCACTTGTTTAGGCCCAGACAATGATGTCCCCTGTTGCTGGTTCTGTGCCCTCTTTAACACTAGAACAATTCATCGTAGAGCTCTTTTATTGTAGCCAGGTGTCTTGCATTCTGAAATGGCCTCCATCAGCCAACAATCTATAGACATTCCCGTAAAAATGTAAAGATGGAGACAGACCACACAAGGCTAAGCCTTCTGACAACTCTACCACTAAGCAGGTTGTCAGTTCTCCGGAATTCAGTGAGGTGCTTTCACAGCCCCTGATGCCTGATCCAATACTTTTGCAGGCCTCTACCGAGACCCTTTCAGAGTCTGGTATGCTGCAGAAATCTTCTTAGTCTTCTGAGCCTTTGGTTATCTCTGCCTCTGTTGGGTCCAGAGCTGTGACACAGGCACTAGCTTCCGAGGAGATTTTTCACACCACCGAATCTAGACAAAAACTGACGTCTTCTCATCTGACTACCATTTCTCTCAGACCAATGGATATTCTTAGGCCTAGAAGCAAGGCTACTCCTAGGAAATCTACCTCTAGCCACCATATTTCTCCTGCTCCACCACCCTAAGCTCAAATGCTTAAAATGGCAGAGGATCTCATCTCCCTTATCAGGGGTAGTCTGACCACAACTTCTAAAAGGAAGAGAGACCCTTCTCCTGAAATACTGACAGAACAGGATTCTGAGGAATCTGATTGTTCAGATTTTGAAGAGGAACAACAATGTCTGACTGCTTATAAGGATTCAGCTGCAGAGGAATCCATTCCTTCTGCCTCCCCACCAGAAGATCTCTCCTTTTGGGAAACCCTTCACGTGCTCGGGGAACATTTTCACTGGGAATCCCCAGGGCTTCCCTCTGACTAAAAATGCCAAGTCTCTAGACCTGCCCCAGCATAGAACCTTGGCCATCCCCCCTATCTTAGAGGTGGTGGATGATGTCTTCCTTGAATCCAGCTTAGCTCCTGATGCCCTCCCACCTGCTCCCAGTAAACCTGATGGGTATTAGAGTACTGGATTCTCACAAACACCTGTCCAGAAATCCTGCTGCAGACCCAGATGTCCTTACACAGGGACGAAAAGGAGCAAAGGCTAGTTCTGCAAAGAATCCTATTCCTTCTGACAAAGATTCCAGAGGTCTGGACAGATCGGGTAAAAAAGTATACACTTTGGCTATTTGAGAACTCTGCAGTCATTTCCACATATTAAAATATCAACAACACACTTTGGAACCATTAAAGCAAAAGATTTCAATCTTTCCTGACTGTGCCAATTGAAGAGAGTTAGCAGATTTACTGCACTCTACTTGTTAAATGGCCAAACACTCATTACTCTGTGGATATGACACCCTAGAAGCCTCAAGCAGGGCAGCAGTGTCAGGATCTGTCATTAGGAGACGTGCATGGTTAAGGAACAACCTCTCCCTGATCATGTCAAATCTAAGTTAATTGATGCATCCTTGGATAAGGACCGTGTATTTGGAGTAAAAGCAGAATAGGTGCTTAAAAAGATGGAAGACAAAGCAAAATCTGTGCAAACAGATTTCTTTCAGGTACAACCTCCTAGGTTCAGCAGGAATTTTCCCTCAAAACACTGGTCCTTTCCTGCACCTAGCAGATAGGGGCAAGGTAAGCCCCGCAGGGACAGAGCACCTGGGCTCCTATCCCAGGGACAGCAGAGAACCAAACAGTGGACCTCCTTTGCTCCAAAGGCAGGGAGTTCTAAGCCATCCCTCTGTGGAAAAAAACTCTCAATGACCCCCCACCCTCCTTTTCACTCGTGAAAAATTAGGAGGAAGACTCTCCCTCCTGCAAAGAAAATCCTTTCTGTAACAAAGGACCAATGGGTCTTAAGATCATTTTTCAGGGATACAAATACTCCTTCAGTTAACCCCAATTCCAAGAGGGTACCTAGACTTACCTCCAAATCAGTGGGCAGAGGCATTGGAACCAGTCCAAACTCCTATCCCAAGGGGCAGTAGAACCTGTCCCCTTAGATCAAAAAGGCAAAGACTTTTATTCCAGACTATATTCCTTGTTCCCAAAAAAGAGGGCACCTGGCACCCCATCCTGGATATATCCATTCTGAACAACTCCATGGTGGTCCCCAAATTCAAAATGCTAACTTTGCAGCAGCTGCTGCCTGTGCTGACAAAACATGCCTGGTTAGTTACCCTAGATCTAAAAATATGCCTACCTCCACATCCCCATAAGCGAATCCTGCAGGAAATTCCTTCACTTCAGAGCAGGCTCACAGCACTTTCAGTTCTCTGCACTACCCTTTGGCTTATCTACTACTCCCAGGGTATTTACCAAATGATTAGCCCCAGCCATAACCTTTTACAGACAGAAAAATATACAGATTTACCCTTTTCTGGATGACTGCCTCATTCAGGCAGAGTGCAAAGAAAAACTACTTGAGGACCTCCTGCCATCAACAAGAAGAAATCGAAGCAAATACCCCCCAGGAAGACCATTTTCTTGGGAGCACTGCTGGACACAGCATTCCAAATGGCCTTCCTATCCCCAAAAAATCAGAGCTTCCTGCCTCTCTACTTTACCCAGCTGGCTTCCAAAACTCGCCTGTTAGGAAGTTCCTGCAAGCCTTTGGGTACATGGCATCTTGCATCCTAATTCCTCTGGCCAGGCTTCACATTAGATACCACTGAAGCTTTCTCAAGAACCTTTGGTGTCAGCACTCTCAACGTCTAGAGACCTCCCTCCCTCTGATCCCCTGTATAAAGGCAGAGTTTCTCTGGTGGGCAGGGGTCTGTGCCAATAACGAGGGTCTTCCCTTCACCCAACCAGGCAGACCATTACAAATAATGCCTCGGACATTGCTTGGGGTGCTCACCTAGAAGGCAGGTGCACCCAAGATCTTTGGTATGAACAGCACCTTCCCTTGCCCATCAACTAGAAGGAAATGATGGCAGTACAAAAGCTCTGACATCCTTCAAACCCCATCTCAAGCCAGGGGTTCTCCTTCTCAAAACAGACAACACCACAGTAATGTGGGTCCCTCCCTGTTTGTTGATATACCAATCTTTACCCTCTGTGCAGGCCAGCCATGAACCTCTGGCTGATGGCCTCCTTCCATGGGATTGCACCTAATAGCCCAATACCTACCAGGGATCAACAACACCCTGGCAGACCACTTAAGCAGAAACTTACTGGACCCCCACGAATGGCAGCTCCACAAATCTTTTTACAAATGGCTCACAAGTGGGGGACTCTGGAGGTGGATCTCTATTTTGCTTCACATCTCAATCATCACCTGAAAAAATTCTGTACCGGGAGTATCGCCACCTAACGTGGAAGGTAGATGCCTTGACCTTCTCCTGGACCACCCTCTATGTACGCATTTCCTCCTCCTGCCTCTTATTCCCAAGGTACTGATCAAAATAAGGGAGGAGAGACCAGAGGCCATCCTCATTGCTCCAGATTGGCCCAGACAACATTGGTACCCCTTACTGTGCAGCATGACATTACAGCCCAACAGACATCTTCCCCTTATCTCAGACTTCTTGACTCGGGTTGGGGGGAATGCTGCACCCAGACTTGCAGACTCTATCAGCATGGCTAATACTCTAAAGACCAGCAAGGGGCCCTAGTTAAGCAAACAGGCCCTAGATATTATCACAGAGGCCAGAAGGCCCAGGACCAGAAATTCTTGCACAGGAAAATGGAAAAGAATTTGCTCCTGGAGCCAGTCCAGAGGGGCCAATACCTCACAACCTTCCATACCTCTTATCCTGGACTACCTAGCAGAGTTACTTAATAGTGGCCTCTCCTTCTCTTCTATTAGAATCCATGCTTCAGCCATTTCAGCTCATTTTGACACAGATCAGCCCCTGTTATCTCATCCTTTGATTAAACAATTCTCAGAGGAGCTTCTAATATCAGACCTCCCAGAAGGCCACCACCAATACCAGCCTAGGACCTGAATTTAGTTTTTGGAAAAACTAACCTTGCCACCCTTCGAACCTGCTGCTTCAGCAGAACTAAGATACCTCTCCTGGAAGACTGCTTTTCTCCTAGCTATCACCTCAGCCAGAAGGGTTTCAGAACTTTCAGGCACTGATGGCCATTGAGCCCTTCATCATTTTCCATGCAGACAGGGTCTGTCTGAGGACTAATCCCTCCTTTGTCCAAGGTGGTATCTAATGTGACTCTCTTAACCAGGCCATAAATCTACCCACCTTCTTTCCTAACCCTTAAAACAAGGGGGAAAGAATTCTGCACTCACTAGACATGCACAGACAGCTCGGATACTATCTGGACTGTACTATCTGGACTGTACTAAACCCTTTAGGAAAACAGATCAACTACTTGTCAGCTTTGCCCCAGGGGCAGAGAAGCCCATTTCCAAGCAGATATCACACTGTCCACTTCTGCTACAGATTACATGAGAACCCCCTAAATCTATTCAAACCCATTCCACTAGGGCAGCCTCCACTTCCACAGCATTCCTCAGAGGAGTTCCCATCAGGGACATCCTGGAAGCTGCCACCTGGATTTCTGTCCATACCTTTACCAAGCATTACCACCTATCTCTATTTTTTCTAAGGCTAGGGCAGGGTTTGCCTCTGCAGTTCTGCAGGGCATGCTGACCCAGGCCTAGGTCTCTTACTAATCCTTCCACCTCTGTCCTCAGCTTTGGGAATCCTGCAACAGTGAAACACTAAGAACATAGTACAGTTGTGTACATTTACCATAAATGTAGATGTTGGTGTATTCACTGTTGCAGTCCTGGTTTCCCTCCCTCCTTCCCCTTTTATCTCCTTTCTTTAGGGAGACATAAGCTTCTCAAGGTGGCTTTTAGCCACTAGGACCACTTTACTATATTTCTTGGGCTTCTGACTGGTTAGGGCAAGAAAAACTGATGTAATAGCATCAGCTGCCTTGCTTTATAGCACTGATGACCTGACATTAGTCTTAAAGTGACAGCAGCCAATACAGAAAAACATTGACTCTGGTATTTGGGCTGGCCAAGGGCTACCACAGTAGGGATAACCCACAGGTGATGACTGTAACAGTGAATACACAACTGCACTTTTTACAAGGTACCTGAGTACTTTGAAATAAAATTTATGTACAAAAATGCTCTGGCAAACCCCTCTGTTTTCCATATCTACAGATGATGAGCCCTCTAAGTTACTTCCTGCTGCTAATGCCTTTTTCTTCAGATAGACAGCAGGACAGTGAACAGATGGGGGGATGATATACATCCTCCACTCTGGCTTTTAGAGCCCTGAATTATTGGAGACTAATGACTAAATACTTCCTGTCTATCCTCTGCAATCTAAATAACTTTTTCCTCCCCTGAGGAAACTACCAGTACACAGGCTTTCTTTGGTGGCTCAGACTTTCCAAGTAACTAGGCACAGCATTGAATGCAGTGGAAGCTTCCTCCAGGGCAGCTGCTACAGGATCTGTTATCAGGAGGTTTGCATGGTTACATTCACAGCCCCTTCTAGAAGATATTGAAGCTAAACTCTTGCTCTCCTTCATACAAGAACCTTTTGTGTGGTCAGGATGCTGCCAGCATTTTCAAACAATTGCAGAAACAAAGTAAAATTATGAAGTACTGTAGATGGAACTTTATTACTTCTGTACCAAAGGAATTGCACTGCAAAACCCACTTCACCTATAGGGGATACAGACCCTTTCATAAGGCCAAGAAAATGCCTAGAAAAAATATATCCCAGAATAAACCTGACTGGGACTTAAGATCTAGGAGGCCTTCTTACCCAGACAAGTCTGCTTGACTACCTTCTGTCCCCCCACTGACCCTTTGGTCCATCCTTCACCTATCCAAAAGGCTCACTTCATCCCTAAAAAGTTGGCCACTCATTTGACAAAACTGGTGCTTTCAGTCCTCTAAAAGAGATATAGAATGACCTGGAAAGAATGTCCTCCTTTCCTTGGCATCCCTGTATCTAATCATCCAAACCTTGCTGGAGCAAGGCACAGTATAGCCAGTTCCCCCACAATATGTGGGAAAAGGGTTGTGTTTCATATTTCCTCATCCCAAGTAAGGAGACTGGAGACCAATTTTTTGACTGTCACCCTTTGTGACTTTCTCCTTGTTCATTCTTGTTTTCAAGATGTTGTCCTTTACAAATTTGCTTCTATTAATCATTCCTGGCATATTGGTCATTGGGTCCAATCTCCCAAATTCTGACTCGCCAGCCAACTTGAAATTTCTGAGGCTTCCTGAAAAAAAAAAGTAGAGAGAGTTAAGCAGGGGTGCCCCCTCTCCCCACTTTTTGCCTTCTATTTAGAGCCATGGGTACAAAAGATCAGGGAGTCTGTACTCCAGTTGCTTGAAAACTGCTGAGAAGGAGTAAAGACTGCTTTGAGACCAGGGGAGTATACTAATACAGCTGGCTATAAAATCAATGTTGAAAAGACAAGGCTGTCTGTAAATAATGTGCCTCTACTAGAGCTGGTATACTAATTTCCTTATCTTTGGGATCACTATCAAATCAAATATTGGTTAGCAAATCAGCGCTATCCCTGGCTAAAATGTGGCAAAAAATAGGTTGTATAGGCTCCTTGTTTAGATGCTGGTCCCTAGGGCAGATGGAGTTGGATTATAGAATACTAGCCATTAAAATGTTTGTTCCTCTAATCCTATATTTTAGTCTGACTCTTTTTATAATGGGATACTCAAAAAAGGTTGGATTACTCCTAAAACGAATGGCATCGTGGTATATATGGGAAGGCAAGAAAGCAAGAGTTGATGCAAAACAAGCTTCCAAACCACTTGAAGGGGAAATTTTGATACCAAATTTTGAAGAGTACTATTAAATTGCACAACTAAGAATTTTGTATTTACTGCAATGGTAATACCACTGCATACTGGAAAATCATAATCCTGGATAACAAGTGAGTGTAGGACTAAATAATGAGCGAGTAAAATGCTCTGAGATGTGCCTGACTTAGCTGAGAGATGCTAGTTACTTTGTAGAGGTATCCTAACCATCTTGAAGTATGACAAGGCGCTGAGGGACAAAAAAATTATTAAACCCAAAGATATAGAATGGAAAGAAGCAAATAAAATGGTTAAGTAGATTATGTAAAGCATTAATAGATGACTTGGGAAGCAAAGCAAACGTCAGACGGCTATAAGGCTCAAACTTCTCTGAACATTTCTTTATAAACTGTTCAAATGGAATATTTCTCATGTATAGCACATTTCAGAGTGCTGGCAATGTTTCCAGTCTCCTGTTTCTTCTTCTGAACATATAATTCATGCAAAATCTAGCTGATCTAGTTTTATCTGTGGGCAAATGGCAACTAACTATAACCACCTCTTTTTTTTTTTTTTTGGGGGGGGGGGGTAAAAATTGAAGGAAACCCAACACAAGCACTGTTTTCCTTGGCACTTTTAACCTTTTTTAAAAAGCTGTCACTAGAAAATGGAAATCCCAGAACACACCCATAATCAGCAAACAAAAAAAGATAAGCAAAATGCAAAAGATTTTGTATCTTGTGCCTGTCTAAATACCAGGACCCACTTCAGGCTAATACCCCCAGTGGTCCTTATTTGTGTGAGTTGTTGCACTCTGCCCCAGCATTCTAGTCCATTAAAGCCTGCATCAGCCTTATCTGCCTGCCTGCCTGCCTCTGGAGCCATGGCTTCAGGCAAGACTAGAGATCAGTTTTCAGATGGAGTAAACTCTTTAAGTAAAGCTGTCTTCCCTGCTTGGGAGCTCAACTTTGTGCAGGAGAAACTTGCTGTCCCTTTTTTCAAACCAACAGCCTCTGTCTTAAATTCTGTAATCTGAAAATATTTTGGGAGTGCTCACATCTGCCGTATGCATCCGCTGCAGGCATACCTCTCAGATGTCCAGATTTTCACAGTGTGTCCAGGTTTTTGCCTCTCTCGGATTATTCCTCATTAAATTTGTGGCTTTCTAGCAATTTGTTGAAGATTGAAGTAACTAAATACTAAAAAAATGACAATTGCGTTTCAGACTTCATATCTTTCAGAAAATATATAATGTATGATGCAGAATATGTCATTCTAGCAACTTTCTAAGTTTATAGGAGCAATGTTTAAAATGTGTCCCTATTTTTGTGCCTTTGTCCCCCATTATTTCTGGCTTTGTTCAGATTTCTTGTGCTGAGAGGTTTGATTGCAGACTTTTATGGCAACCCCTACCTTCCTTTTTCACAAGGACAATCCGTTCTTCATGCCAGCAGTAGTAAATGGGCAGTCTCACAATCGGACCACTTTCTTCCCTAATCCACAAAATAATTGAAAATTCCACATTTCATATAGTTAGCTCCAGGTTCTATCTGGATAAAGACCAAAGATATTTGAAAATTTGAGCAATTGTTGTTCATTCCAAGACTCCAAGTTAGGAAACCCAATTTCAAAGTGGACTGCTGTTAACTGGATTTCTAAATCATTTCCTTTAGCTACATTTTACATGGCAAATCCTTACCTTGTCCAGCAAAGGCTCATGGAGCAGTGGCCTCATGGGGGAGCCTTATAAGAGTATTGACTCTAGAATAAGTCTAGAAGTAGCAACTTGTTCTGTGCATACTTTCAACAAACATTACAGAGTGGATGTCTTTTCCTAGACCCAGAGCCACATTTATGGATTACTAGATGATTCTCCTAGCTGTCTTCCATCCACATACCATACCTCTTAAGCTGGGGAGTTGCCCAACAGTTTGGAATACTGTAACAGTGATATAAGGAAGGACATGGTACAGTTGTGTAATAACTTGATATAACCAATACCCTACTGATCACTATTGCAGTATTCCTTCCCTCCCTACCTTGCCCATTGCAGATACTTCTACCTTTTTGCCTCCTGGACCTAGGGATATTGCCATCTTTCTACCTTTCCCTTCTTAACTGACAAGTTTATTTTGTCTCTTGGTATATTCAGGCTTACTGGATTGTAGATAATCTGAGGACTGATGCTGATATGCCAGCTTGCGGCCTAAGCCCATGGGTGTAGTACATGTATTGAAAGTATTGGTCTATGGAAGGTTTTTGCTTTGGTATCCTAGCTGGGCATCCAGGTTATTTGGTGAGATAACCCAATAGTTTGGAATGCTGCAGCAGTCATCACTAGGATATCTGTTTGTGCAAGTTCTTGCACAACTGTACTACATTTTAGGTGCCCTTTAGCTTTGAAAGCCACCTGGTAATAGTGGAGTAGGACTTGTACAGCTTAGGCTAACTGCACTGGTGATCTAGTAGAGCATCATTTGTTGTTGAAAGTTTCACAACTAGACTTGCTGTCTGGATCTGAGGCTTGTTTGGTAGCAGCCTAGTGTACCACTTTCCTCATGTAAAACAATTGGGCAGATTTGTGAATAGACGCCTGTTATAAAGAACATTGCCTACCTTTCTCCAAGGGTCTCGCCACTTAAGGGAGTGGTTGTAAGCATACGATGGCTGTATGCTTGTAAATGGCTTCTAGTTCCCTTTTAAATTAGTAATGTTAATCCAGAGATTTGCAAATAACCTCCAGGTATGTATTTTGGATGAACAGCATAATTTTGCGTGTATATATTTTGCTGTTTCCTTCATTTTATTACAGCATGAGAGTATGTAATGTGCTAAGCAAACTATAGTATAAATGCATTTTTGAATGATTAAGCATTTTCTTTGTGATTTTCTTTTTTTTCTCTCTAATTTTCAGACAGTACCATGGGAGGGAGGTTCAGCAAGAAAAAGAGAGAATATACTTTAAATGACCCTCAAAGCCAAGAATCTGAATCTGTTGCAGATTCATCTTGTGTTGACGCTGAGGAACAAAAAACACAGGATGAAACTTTTGAAGCAAGTTCAGCAGCACCCTCGCATGCAAGTAAGGAAACTGTGGAACAGAAAACACAGGCTGCGACTGTTGAAGCAAGTGAAGCTGCACCCTTGCATGCAAGTAAGGATACTGTGGAACAGAAAACGCAGGCTGTGACGGTCAAAGCAAGTGAAGCCACACCCTTCCACGCAAGTAAGGATACTGTGGAACAGAAAACGCAGGCTGTGACTGATGAAGTAAGTGAAGCCGCATCCTTGCACACAAGGAAGGAAACTGTGGAAATGAAAACGCAGGCTGTGACTGTTGCAGCAAGTGAAGCTGCACCATTACCCGCAAGGAAGGAAACTGTGGAACCAGCTGCACCCTTGCACACAAGTAAGGGTACTGTGGAACAGAAAACGCAGGCTGTGACTGATAAAGCAAGTGAAGCCGCACCCTTGCACACAAGGAAGGAAACACTGGAACCAAAAATGCAGGCTGTGACTGTTGCATCAAGTGAAGCTGCACCCTTGCATGCAAAGAAGGAAACTGTGGAACCGAAAACTCAGGCTGTGACTGTTGCAGCAAGTGAAGCTGCACCCTTGCCCGCAAGGAAGGAAACTGTGGAACCAAAAACGCAGGCTGTGACCATTGTAGCAAGTGAAGCTGCACACTTGCATACAAGTAAGGATACTGTGGAACAGAAAACACAGGCTGTGACTGATGAAGCAAGTGAAGCCACACCCTTGCACACAGGGAAGGAAACTGTGAAACCAAAAACACAGGCTGTGACTGACGAAGCAAGTGAAGCCGCACGCTCGCACGCAAGTAAGGATACTGTGGAACAGAAAATGCAGGCAGTGACCGATGAAGCAAGTGAAGCCACACCCTTGCACACACAGAAGGAAACTGTGGAACTGAAAACTCAGGCTGCGACTGTTGCAGCAAGTGAAGCTGCACCCTTGCCTGCAAGGAAGGAAACTGTGGAACCAAAAACACAGGCTGTGACCATTGTAGCAAGTGAAGCTGCACCCTCGCATGCAAGTAAGGATACTGTGGAACAGAAAACTCGGGCTGTGACTGTTGCAGCAAGTGAAGCTGCACCCTTGCCCGCAAGGAAGGAAACTGTGGAACAGAAAACGCAGGCTGTGACCATTGTAGCAAGTGAAGCTGCACCCGTGCATACAAGGAAGGAAACTATGGAACCAAAAATGCAGGCTGTGACCGATGAAGCAAGTGAAGCCGCACCCTCGCACGCAAGTAAGGATACTGTGGAACAGAAAATGCAGGCTGTGACCGATGAAGCAAGTGAAGCCACACCCTTGCACACAAGGAAGGAAACTGTGGAACTGAAAACACAAGCTGTGACTGTTGCAGCAAGTGAAGCTGCTCCCTTGCATGCAAAGAAGGAAAGTGTGGAACTGAAAACTCAGGCTGCGACTGTTGCAGCAAGTGAAGCTGCACCCTTGCAGGATGCAAGTAAGAAAGCTGAGGAACAGAGAACTCTGGGTGTAAGTCAAGAAGTAGCTCATTCACATGGAAATAAAGAAACCGAGGAGCAAAAAACACAGGCTGTAACTGTTCAGACAAGTGAACCAGTAGCACCCCCATATACAAGTAAGGAAGATGAGCAGAAAACGCAGGATGCAGTTGAGGTAAATGAAGCAGTAGCACTCTTGTCTGCAGGTAAGGAAGTGGAGGACCAGAAAATGCAAAATGCAGCTGTTAATGAAATGGCAGCAGCTGAGACAGAATCTGTGAAGAAAATCAGTGTTCTAAGTGATCATACTGAAAGCTATGTGCACAATGAAACAAAATTGACTATTAGTCATGAGGAAGACCATACAAACCATGAAAATGAATTGAAAGAAAATGAAAACGTGCAAAGTCAAATTGCCGAGTCAGCAGTAAACGTAGAACTGTTTCAGAATGATCAACATGTAGAGTCTAAAGTAAATCTTGATTCTGTTGCAAGTCCTGAAAAGACTTTAAAAGATGAAAAAGCTCAACAGGTAGAGAGGTTGACAGATGCGTCTACAGATGTGGCAGCATTCACTTGTTTGGAAACGGAATATGCAGAGCAGATAAATGAACACCTGGGGAAGGGAGCTGTGAATGACTTGGAGGATGATAAACCAATTGTGACTACATATACATTTAAAAAAGACTTGCTTTCACATACTAGCAAGAAGGAAATCTTGGAAATCTCTATGGAACCTCCCACAAGTAAATGCAGCCAGCCTTTAGACACAGAAGAAAATGCTGCAAAGATTTCATCTGTTAAACTACTACCCACTGAAGTGAAGGTTGCAGCTGAACTTGAAATGGTATACCTCAACAAGGAAGAGTTGCCTTACCAGAAAAATGATAATTTAATAGAAAGTCCAACTGAACTGCATCAGGAAAGTGATTGCAACAGACTGTTAAAATCAGATCATGAGGCTGCTACTGAACAGAAGCTTGAACATTTATGTAGTGGTCCAGATGATCCTGAAAACACTGTGGCAGGGTATGTCTACAGTAGTTCTGACCAGGTGAAGGAAGAAAATCTCACAGAAGAAATAACTGGTGATAAAATGCTCATGACTACTGATGATGAAATACTCGTGACTACTGACATGACTGCCAGTTGTGAGCCTCCATTGCAAGGCATAGAGCTGTGCGCAAACAAAATAACAGTTGAAGTGAAGAGTCATGAAAGCACTTTAGACACCTTTGAAGAACAAGGTTGCTTAGATGCCAAAGGTAATTATCTTTTTTCCCAGATTTGTAAACTGGAGAATAGCCAAACTGGTATGGCCAAAGAGAGGACTTGCTCCCCATCTGCAGGTGACGATAGCATCCACTTAAATCTGTGCGACTCCAGCGGCAAGCCCAGCAGTCCAGCTGATGTACACTCTGGAACCCAGTCCTTACATGTGGCTGTCTTGAAATCTGATACATTTCCTGAGAGGACTGCAGAAACTAATGGTACTTTACATCTTGAACACAAAGTTGAAAATGAAGAATCTATACCCTTGTCTAGCAACATGGGTGCAGAAACCAGTAATAGGAAGTTTGAAATTCTAGGGGAGAAGGTAAATTGTGCACTCCATAAAGAAAGCGAGGAATATTTAACTAATGTGATAGATTTTGGTGGGAAAGCAGATGAACAGATAATAACCGAAGTTCAAGACTGGGCTCTGGAAAATAGCCAAAGTTTTCTTACTGATGCAGTACCAGGATCTGTTCAAGAATGCACACTTTCAGAGGAAAGTGAAAACTGCAACAAAGATCACAAAGCTTTAAAAGAACAAACAGAACTATTTAACACACCAAATATTCACCCTAATATAAATAGTGAAATGGAGCTTGAGGGTAACTTGTATATTGACAGTAGTGCTGGTAAAAATGATGCCATAGTTGAAGCTGTAGAAATAATGCAAGCATCCAGTGAGAGAGAATTGGCAACTGAACCCAAAGCAGAAAAACTGGAGAGCCACCATCCTACATTAAGGAATATAGAAGTAGAAGAGCTGGGCAAGGAGGAGGCAGTAACTGATACAGAGGAAATAACCCAGAAAGATGGAACAATATTTACAGAAGACAACTTGTTGGGAAAAAAGGAAATATTGCTAGCTGACACAGAACTGAATAGGAAGGATATAGTAGACACTCTGTTATGTGAAAGAGAAATATCAAAGACAGACTTGGAAGTTAGAAAGAACCTGACAGAAGCAGCTGTGGGTGCACTGAACCATGAAGATACTGATATTACAGGAGTAGGTGAGGTGATGCTGGAAAGTGCCGGTAACTGAAACTGCATTTGGGATGAACGTGAAAAGTTGCACTGCGTACTATAGCAGAAAAACTAGAAAAGAAAGACTAACTTGGGAGAAGGCAAACTAGACAAGATTGCTAGTACAGATGTAGATAAATAATGAGATTTAACTCGCATTTTTCTTATTTAATTTACCAACTGTATTCAAGGGGGGGTGCCACAGGTGAACAGCTTATTTTAAAGATTCAGGAACTGCAACTAGTATGTAGGGCAGTGTGATTTTTTTTTTTTAGTTGCAGACCATTTGTCACAGTGATTCATTTGTTGAGTGTTTCACTGACCACTGCAGGTTTTTCTGGATCCAAAAATGGATGTAGTTTGTAAGAAGGGGGGGGTGCAGAGCAGTCATGGGTATGCAGTAGCTTGGGTTCTACTGAGTTGGTGAGCCATGTTTCTTGTCTGATGCAAATTTGCAGTTAAGTTCACCACAGTGTGTTTTAAAAGCAGTATGACTGCATAATCAGTTGTAGGCATCCAACACTGGAAAATGTTAAGTGTTAGCTGCAGAAAATGTCAGTTCACTGAAATTATGGATTGGAAGGCAGTTGTAATGCATCACTAGTGAGTTTTAACTGAGTAAAAGTATCACACTGGATTTTTCTAAATCCATGGAGGGATGTAAAATGTGTTATTTTCTCCCCTAAAGATGTTAAGGGTCATGGGCATCTGGTTCTGACGTGCGAGTTGTGCCCATTTAGAATGTTGATGTGACGTTTTGTAATTTTTTAAACTATGGATCCTTCCTCCTTTTTTAGATTCTGCACTCCACTTGGAAATTTTTTATTAAATCTTTTCATGTTCTGATAGTAGCGCCAACTGTTCAGCGCCAACTGTTCAGCTTTTACTTGTGACCCATCATACTGTTATGACACTTCATGGGAATGGTGCATACACACACTTGTAACACAAGCACCATGTGGGCATCTGATTTTTGTAGATCATGCACATTTTGGGCCACTTTTAGGTCTTCATATTCTTGTTTCATACTTAATATGACACAAACGCAGTTGATGAAGGGAAGATTCCATCCAGTATTTGGTTAATGTTCACTGCATCCCCTGAATTTTTGGGCTGTTTTGGTATGAAGCAATGCAGTTATTTTAAGATTCTGGTAAACTTTCTTGTTTGAATCTGGAAGCTTTAATCACAAATCTATTTTAACACAGTAGAAACATGGGGAAGGTAACTATCCATTTTGCTATGATCCGTTTAAGAAGGTATCAAAATAAAGGTTGTTTACATAAATCAAGACTCTGTTGTTTCCATTGTAGAAAATCATCTTTAAAAAAAAAAAAAAAAAACTACCTGCCAAATTTCTGTATGGTAGTTGGTACACAGTTGACATTTTCCCACTGCAGTCTGAAAACATTTTTGTAAGTTAGTGTTTGTGTGTGGAGGTATAACTGTAGTTTCATGTGGGGGAGGTATAACTGTGGTAGTGTAAATGTTGAGGTGTTAAGTAGTTGGTATGAAACGAGTATAAAATCAGTGTTTTACTGTGTGATTTATAATTCATGCCATCTTGTGAGTGCTGCATTTTAGTAACAAATTCTTTATGAATCTTTATCCAGGGCTGGTGTTAACATTTTGGGGTCCCCAGCAAATGTCAAGTTGGGGGCCCAAATATCACCCTATCACTGCCACCCCTTCTAAGCAACCTTTCCATTCATGCTGTAAACTTTTAGGAGGTGTACGCACAGACTGACCTGTAGCTACAATGCTCAGCATTACAACAGGCCTGTGTACCACATTGTGTTCCATCTCACAAAGGAGCATTTAGTTACTGGCATTAGTTGGAACAGTGGTGCATTACAACAACTAATTGTACAAGTCTGGACTTGGTGAAATGGAGCCCTAGGCCTACTGTTTCAGCCCCCTCATCCAGGCATGTACTCCAGCCCTCCCCTATGTTTCCTCCAATCTTGGGCTCCCCACACCATGCACATTACTTGTTTTTTTTTTTTTTTTTTTTTTTCCTTTTCTCGCATTTGCTTTACTCTACTCTTCAGCTTTTTCAGTAAGCCATAATTTTCTCTGTGCTCCAAACCGCATTTTAATGTTTGTGTAAAAAGAAAATAATTTCATCAGTGATGGCTTGAGCAGAAATTGATTGTGAGGAAAGTGGAAAAAAATTATAATAGTAATGTATTCTACTTTGTTGCTCCTAGACAGTATACTGCCCCTACACAAGCTATGATCTTTGTACATAGCTGAAGTCTGTGAGAAGTAAAAGAAACCATGACCATACCGTCCTCAGCCCAAACACAAGCTATAATGACCTCCTGCTCACACCTCCAAAGTTTGACTGTGATGAAAATTTAAAGAAGTAATTACACAATCTCCAGCCCCCCCCCAATATAATCTATAGCAGTTTTCTGTAAACACACATCTGAGTAAGGCTGATTTTAGAATGGCTACAGTTGAGAGCATATGCCATTATCAGCTTTATTCTAACTGGGTCATAACTCATCCCCGTTCAGGTTAGAGTGCAATCAGAAAATTGCTACATTTTTTTTTTCTCCAACCAGCAACAGATTTTGTGGGGCCCCCACACAGTCAAGGATGATTTAAGGGAGCCCCATGTATCCATTTATACAGTCTGGGGAGAAGGGGGGCACTGGACTTCTAGAAGATGTGTCTGAACGTTCTGTGATTTATATTGTATGCCATGCTTCTGAAGTATAATTACTTGTCAGCTGAATTTTTTATGGATGCCAGGAGAATAATGTATATGCCCTGGCATTATTTGGTGTGTGTGCAGTTTAAAACGAATCCGTGATATTTGTTTAGACACACCAGTATAAGCCATAACAATACCAGTTGTGTACTTATTTCAGCAAATAACAATACACACTTCAATACTAGTACTGCCACATCAGATCAGTGACTGCTGTCTAGCAGTTGTCAAACGACAGCATGACTAAGTCACTTTTATTTATCTCCTTTTGGAGTAATGCATACCTGTCGCTGTCCCTGATTTCACAGATTTTGCTCATATTTGTTTTCTGTCTGTCATAAGTTTGATTTGCTGATCATTCAAGATTACAGATGGTCAATAAATCCAGAGTTTTACACTTGTTATCCGAAAAATGCATGTTGATGCAAATGTTGCTGTATTAACTTTTTAAGTTAGAGTAATATTTAACATGTTTCTGATTTTTTTTATTTTGATATTTATGGCACTGGCTGAACTCTTCAGCAAAGACGTTAAGTCATAGTATCTGGTGTTCTACCAGTATTTATAAAACTTCCAGAAAGAGAAAACAATCCCTGAAAATTGGTAGCAACAGCTCTTATTAAAATCCAAGGATTGCACTGAGATCAGTCACTGTAGTGTTTGCCTTGCTCATGTTCATTTATTAGCTTTATCGTATTAAAGGCATGTCAAACAGTCCTGTTCAGGTTAATGAGCACACTGAGGAGTCTAATACATTTGTTTTCCTCGTCATTTTTCCCAACCAGCAACAGCTTTTGTGGGGCTCCCACATAGTCAAGGATGATTAATGCCCCTTACCCTGCAGCCGCAGGTATTGCATTTACCTAAAGAGGCCTATGTTAGTTTTAGTGGAGAGAACTTCTACCAGCAGGGTTTAAGCTAGGGGCACAGTGCCAGTGGTTAAATACTGCCTGTTACTTGATAAAACACTGTTAATATAACCAAAGAAATCTTTGAATTTTAAAGGAGATATAAATAAGAGTTATTGCCTAGCTGGCTTAAGTAGAAGTGCAAGATTGCTGTATTAGCTCTTGTTGGTTTGACACGTGTTACAAAATGTCAAGATTTGCTGTGGTTGGGAGGGGCCCCAGGAACAGGGAGTCCCCAGCAACTGCAGGATTCATTGGTGCCCTAAAGCTGGCTGTGTCTTTATCACACTGTCTGTTTTAAGTGGCACCATTTTGTGTACTTCTGGTAACAGAACTGAATTGTAGAGTACTAAACATTTCCAGCTTTTTAGTAGTGATGCTTCATTTTTACTTGTCACATTTGGACACACTGTTCTGTCTTACCTTATTAAGAAATGAAGTGGTCGAAAATTGCTGAAGGTGTAGAACTTGAAGCATTTTTCAAAGGATGCTCACACACAGGTGTGTTATCAGATGTATGTGCACACTAGCATCTCCTAGAAGTATTATTGAATACAGTAGAAAAGACTACCATTTTCACTGAAGTCTTTGAGTCTAAAATGGCCATGACTTCTTTTAAACCAAGTCTCATCAGTACAGAATGACCTACTTAAGTAGGTACAACAGTCCACTGCCTAAGCTCACAACTCTGTGATAAACCTATGGAAAGACGCATTACTAAGATGTTAATCTTGCAAACTTTTTAATGAAAATTACTAAACTGTTTTGCATGAGTGAGTATATAGAAACTGACAACAGAGGAGGGAGTAGAAATGATTTGCGGAAATAATTTAAATTGAGAGTCGTAAGCTTAAGGTATAAGATGACTCTCAAATCAGAATTTGCTTTTGTCTTATTCCACTGGGTCTAAGCCCCCTCCTTTCCTCAAGCCTTCCCTGACATTCACACAATTTTTGAATTGTTCAGAATTTGATTTTAAGGCTTCAGAGAAGGCATTTGCTGTAGGTGAAGGAACTTGCTCTAATACCACTTATTCTTGTACTTTTTTTTCTTGTAAGTCAAGTGAAAAACAGCTCATCAGCTTTTAGCCTTCAGTTCAAAACCATCTGGAGAGGTTGGTAAATTTCTTCAAAGTTGTACTAACAATATTTTTGTATTGGTACAATTTCTCAATGATAATTGTGATTGGATGATGGAGCCTCCTGATGAAGTACAGTCGTGTACAAAATATGTGGTTAAGGAATCTTTTTCTTTGTTTTACAGAGGTACTGTCAAGATCCCTCAAGTTGTATTTGGTTCATTATCTTTTGTATGAATAGAAGAGCTGGTGTAACTGCCATTGAGCAACTCTTAATTTTTGTTGTATGTAACAAGACTTGGCACTGAGGATGCATTATGCTTAGGTTTTATCATAGAGGAAGCTTGGAAAAAGAATTTCTCCCTCCTCCTAGCCTATAACCTAATTCAACATATGCCATCATAAAATCTTAAATCATAACCATTCAGGTCCACTCCTCCATTTTCCCCCAAATAACACAACTCAGACCCTCATCCACAGCCTTGGTGACTTGTCTAGAAGTCAACAAGGTTATGCAGGCAGGATCTTCCTTTAATAAAGTCAGACTGTGTGGGGTCTAGAGTTTGAAGATTGCCTGTATCCTTTTTAAGCAGGTCCATGATGGTGCACTCCATAGCTTTACATATCAGGCTCTGGCTAATGGGGTGATAATTCCCAGGATCTGTTGTTGCTCCCCATCTATGGAAAGGGATGAATGTAGCAGTGTGCCATTCAATAGGGACAAAGCCTGAGGTAAGGCTATGATTGAACAGGGTACATAGATGTGGTGCCAGTTCATTTTGTAGTTCATGTAGAACACAGCCAGGGATATTATCAGGTCCCATGGATGCTGTATTCTTGGCCTTGGACAATGCAACTCTTATTTGTGCTGCAGAATGCTGGGTACCTGGCATTCTTCTGGTATTGTGATTGGGCTTTTGGGGGGGTAAAGTTAGCACTGAATCTGTTGGCTATATCTGTTGGCTAAGTGTAGGTGGTACCATTGTGCAATAACTGAGCAAATCTGGGTATTGCTATGGAGGTTCTTGATATAACTATAGAAGGCTTTGTGGTTGTTTTTAGTATCTGCCGCAATTTGCCTTCATAGCTGGCTTTAGAGGATTTGATAGGGGATCTCAACTTTTTGTTGAAGCTAATGAAGTTTTTCTAGTTAAAGGTCTTCACCTTTTTCTGTAAGTTTCTTCAATCTGTTGTAGAGTTTAATAGCTGGGGACTACCAGATTGGCTTCCTTTTTTTGGAGGAGAGCATCTTGGTTCTATTGGGTATGGCTAGTTCTATGCATTTATGTATGTGTTGGTACAGTGCATTGGTGTATGGTTCGGCAGTCATGCAGCTATTTTCCATTGGCATGGGTAGCATGAAGTTGGCCACCTCTGTTTTCAAGAGCCCAAAGTCAGCTTTAGAGAAGTTTTTCAAGGTGGTCACTTTTGTGGGGGGTGTGAGTGAGATGTAGATTTCCATGGTGATTAGCTTGTGGTCTGATCTAACCAGGGAGGAATTGACTGTTGGTGTAGAGCAACAGTTGTCCATGTTAATGATAACCAGGTCAAGGATGTTGCTTTCTGTAGTGGGGGTCAGGATGAGCTGGTCCAGGGCATTGGAATTGACAAATTCCAGGAAGCATTAGGCCAGTGCACTGGTACAGGAATAGTTTTCCAAGTTGATGGAGTAGTTGAAGTCTCCTAGTACGAGAGTATTGGGCTGGATCATGATAGATTCTAGGGTACCTAGGAATGTGGGGTGGGATTATAAGGACACGTGTGAGGTCCTATAACAGGCTATGACCTGAAGTGTCATCTTACCTAATGTTAATTGTACCTGAAGTATTTCAGATGCGTTTTGCTAGTCTACTAGTCTGGAGGTGTGTAGATCCTTTATGAATATGGAGACTGCACTGCCTTTGGAGCTTCCGGCCATGTTCAGGGGTCAAAAGGTGTGGAATGAGTTGTAGCCTGGAAGTGCAGGGGTGCTTTTTGCCACTTTAAACCAGGTCTCAGTTACAGCATAAATGTCAACATTCTCCATTTTGAGGAGCACTTTGAGCAAGTGCATATTGAGATTTAGACTTCTAGCATTGAGCAACATAACCATTTGATTTGTATTGGTTTATAATTGTTATGGTGGGATTTTGGTCTTTGGAAGACCACCTAATAAAGGCACTATAGGGGTGGCAAGAGCCTTGGCCAGTACCCAGAATCCATGGAGTGACTGTTGCAGGCCATCTGTGGCAAAGCATTGAGGTCTGTCAATCATGTCTTCCCATATTGATTGATACAGGATCCCCTTAGAATGACACCCGAAACGGCCAATTGTTGAAGTCAATCATTTTCTGCTTGTAGTGCAGTATCATTCTGGGGGACAGCAGGATACTGCTTAGGGTTAGGGTCATATCTGCCTGGGCCACATAATCTGAGAGCTCCATGTTTCTCCATGTAGTCCAGGGAGGTGCTTCTCGGGTCATTCACACCCACATGGACAATGACAGAGTCATACTTATACTTGCTGTGGAGTGACCGGAGTGCATGTGTTATATGGTGGATCCTGATACCTGATAGACAATTGTCACCTTCTTGTTCAACCTAGTGAGTGGGGACATTTGTGTGCCTCACTGAGTCTCCTATAATTGGTATGTTGGGCAAGGTGTTTTGCATGAAGGGCTTGGGGGCACACTGTGGAGTTGAGCTGTATGTCCTGTGGTTGAGATTTTCCTGTTGATCAAGAGCAATTTATGTGGCAGAAGAACTGCTACAAGTTTTAAAACCTCTTAAGTACTTTAAAATTGCAGTAAGGTTGCTCCATCCCCATCTGATCTCTCTAGGGGAGAAATAATTTTGGAAAGGGACAGAAAATCTTTAATTGCTTCTGACAGCATTCCTGATTTTGAGTAGTATTTCCTCAGAATCCCATTTAGGAGAATTTGTCTTATCTGAAATGGTCTAGAATGAATTTATTTCAGTGGGCACAAGCTGATATTCCATCTTTGCAGATGTTACTATAACATGGTACAGATAAGTAGTCCTCTAACCACTCATGTTCCTCATTTTTTTTGCCAGGACTGGAGAACATTTTGGGAAGCCTGCAATTTGCCAGGTACTCTACATGCAGTTCATAAAAGTGCATCTAATATTTATCGCATCCTTGTATCTGACTCTGCAGCTAACGAACAATACCAACCCTTCACCTTTTGACTGAGGAGAAAACGCATTTAGTTTCAATATGATTGAATAGTGATCAGTGGCTTAATTTTAGCTTTCCTAGTGTGAAAATCTGAGAAAAGAAAGCTAGTGAAATTGACTTTTGGGCTAAAATTCTGTTACTGGCCAGTACGTGCATTGGCTGGATGCCAGCAAAGAAGAAATGTATTGATTTTTGAAAGAAAATCAACCCAAAGAATTCAAAACTCTGGCTGAAGAATAATTATATAGCTGTTCAGCAAAAATGCAGATCAGCTTTGGCACAAGGGATGTTCACTTGAAAAAATAAAAGTATTCTGAGACTATTTGAAGGAATATAGCAACTTCAAAAGAGTAGGAAAAATAGTCTAACTTTTCAAGTGAGCTAATAAAACTGCAAACATCAGAGACTGAAATAAAGAAAAGGTCAGCTGAGTATGAGGTTTCTCAAGAACAGCCGTTTCAAAAATGGATGGCATGCAGAGAGAACCTGATATTTTCTACTGTACCAAAGAAAAACTGTAAGGAACAACTTGTATTTTATGAAAGGATGAATAAGCAACTGGACTGGCATTTCATAGCAAGATTTGTTAATCGATAAAGAATATAACTTCTGCTCCAAACTTGGCCATCAGAAAGCAGCCCAAGACCTGTATTGGTAAAGATGCAATCATACCAGCAGAAAGAGTTGATCCTGACAAAATGGTCAGAAAGGAAACTCCATTAAAAACTGAAAACAGCAGAAACTTTAGGGAAAATGAATATTCATTATACACCTAGCAAAAGAGAAGCAAACTTATGCCAGCAATCGGGGATTGGCAAAAGACAGGTGTGGGATTTCAATGCTGCTGTATTCAGCTGTCTTCAGATTTTTTTCCTTGGGGATCACTGGCACATTTAGATGCAGAACAGGCTAAGGAGGAAATAGAAGGAGACTCTGCTTCTCATTCTTCTGGCAATAAAGTTCATAGACTTTGCCAAATAAACCTTTTCCATTTTTCTGAAGGAAAATGTTTGAGACGGAAAAAAGCACATAAGAGTTGCCTTAAAGAATCAGGAGTACGTTTGACTTGAAATAGTCTAGTATTAGGAGGTAACTATCAGGAAGAAATTGTTAACACAAATTGGTGAATAAATGGGAAACTAAAGCACCAATTACATTTGTGAGATATGACTTTGCAAAAAAAAAAGTGGATGAGATTGGACTTCTGATGACTTTGCTTTACAGCTTACCCACAAGTATAACCTATACCCCATTTCATTAATGTTTAGGAAGATAGTAGAGGGGAGAAAAGTAGTAAGTGTAAGGAACTTTATTAGCTTTTATAAAACACTTCATGATGTATAAACTGCATGTTATTGTAAAGCAGTTTTCTAAAGGGTGCAGTGAGGGATATTTTAAATAGAGGGCCTTTTCAGTGGCTGCAGGTTAATGGTATTGCAGGCTTTAAACTACAGCAAGATTGAGGCTGGACAGAAGCAAGTTTTAAGTTAATATAATACTGTGTACTGTGATCTTGGGCTGTCAGGGTGGGGGTGGTGTGTAGAAGTGTGGAGTTCAGAATTTCCCTTGTGTTTTTTAATTTTATATATATATATATATCTAAGACTTGTGCACGAATGTGCAAAGTCCCAAATCCATAATCGCCAAACATATTAACGAAAGCGCTTTCAACAAAAAAGTGCTTTTGTTAATATAAAAAAAATGTTTATGCAGGGGGGCTTTGCCCCCCACACACCCCCACTTTAATATTCTCACTCTGAGACCGCACTACAGTGAGGAAAAGGGAATGTTCCCTTATCCACACCATAGTGCGGTCTCGCAAACAGGCATACTTACGTGAAAGTGCTTCTTCAGTGAAAAGCACTTTCGCACAAGTATGCCAAACCGAAATTAAGTTAGGTTATTTTGTCTTCATGGATCTGTACGGATCCTATATACACAAGGGTGGATGTCTAGATTAATGTCTTTGGCTTAATATGTAAGTAAGTAGGCCTGAAGAATGCAGGTTTTTTTTTTTTCTTTTTTCATCTGCAAAGATCACAAAAGTTGGAGACAGTCTGAGGACATTTTACTAGAGAAATTTTCTGCATTGTGTTTGAGTGACGTTTACAAAGATTCCTTCATGCATCTGCAGTGTTTTGTTGCTTTTATTGCTCACTACAGTTAAATGGAATTTGAGCTGTCTGCATGTGCAAGCAATTTAATCTTGAGACTCTGAATATTCTTTGAGGAAAATACAAAATAAAAAAAAAAAGCTGTTCAGTAAAAGATGGTCTGAAAAGTGAAAAAGAGGCTATCCTCCCAAGCAGTCTTTACTTTGTGCACGGTTATAATAAATACATTCATTTAGTTAGGAATAAAGATAGTGCACTTTACTTGGAGTTTTTCCCTTACCCATAATGCACCAACCCCAAGTACCTCAGATTTCGTTTGCTACTTTCAGCAAGTACGTGGTGACAAGCTATTCTCAAGCGAAGTGTTTTCTTTATCAAAATTTTTTCCTGGACTAAATTTTTTAAAATCGGAGGTCTATTTTTTTCTCCCTTCCCTATCATTTCTCTTGTATGTTCCTTATTTTTGAATACTATAGTTAGTACCCCCCCCCCCAATAGTGGTTTCTGATATTTCACTGTTCAAAAAGACAAGCAGCAATAACTTTTTTTGGCTAAATTCTAGTGTAGTATCTGTCTTGCCAATTTAATATTGGTGGTATAGTCCTGTGGGGGTTGAGGCATTTTTTTAAGTGTTGGCACACTATTCAATTTTCAAAAGCTCACAGCATATGTGCATATTGCTTAGCCTCCCTGTACTTGCAAGAAGACTGTGCCATCTGTCATGTGTTTAATCCCAAGACTATTATAGAAAGGAGAAAAAAGTTTTTATCCTTAAAGGATTGCTTCCTTCCTCTTTTGAAGAGGCTTTATCTGGAGCTTCGTCATCTATGAAATAGTCCAAATTTCCTTCTTGGAGCCCTTCCACTTCCTCAAGGGAATCAAAAATGTCTGATCAGACTTCATCCCCTGATCGGAAGCAGAAAAGAATTATTGGGTTCATCCTCAACATTGGATCCAAAACAGTTATCTGTTAGATGCCTCAGATCTGATGAAAAAATTATCCAGTCTGTTTACTTTATAAGGCTTAATCTTCCAACCAAGGACTAGGTATTCCCCTTCCATGGACCCTGGACCCTCCAGGGTCACTTCACCCTTTTTTTGAAAGGCCCAATTCATTTGCAGTTTCCACTCTCTCTCCCAGGAGTCCTACAGAAGTTGATGTGGAGAGATTGGTGAGAAGAATTCTCTCCACGCAGAGCCTGACAGGTGTCCCTTTAGCTCCTACCCCTTTGGGTCAGGAGGTTCGATTTTTCCCTACCCCCCTTATAAGTTCCTCCTCTGACTCCTTCCATAGGCTCAAAGTCATTGGATCCAAGCTGTCTGACTCTGTTTACCTCTGATCCAAGGCTTGCAGTGAGCACTTTGGTTCAGTTGGATCCAGAGAGTTCTCAGAGCTAAGGTTACCCTGTTGGAGTTTACTCAGAAGTTTTCAGAGCTATCTCTGGTCTTGGCACAGATTACTTCAGTTCTGAATTCTGTCCTCTGAGCAGGGAGGGAATATGGTCCAAAATCTTGCCTTTTTGAATCTGGGGTCCTATCCTTTTCTGGGAAGGTCTTTCTTTGAGGCTATGGAGAGAGCCTTATCTGCCACTTGGAGTCTCCCCTCTCTTCTCCACAGAGATAGCTGGTACTGAAATCCCAGGCTTCCCAGAAGGGTATCCTGACTTCTTCTAATACCTCCCCATAGCATCCCACTGAGGATGTCACTAAGAAGTGCAAGAGAAGCACTTAGATTCTTCTGGGGAATCTATCAGAGAAGATAGACTTTGATGAAGGTGAAGGGTCATCATGGTCACCTCCTGATGTCTCATTCGGAGACTTCCTTGAAATCCTAAAACAGACAGGTGGCTGGAAGCCCAGCAACCCTTCATTCAAGGAGTCTGTATTCTTAAAGGCATTTGGTATTGGCCTGCCTACCTCACGACTACACCCACCAACGAGCTTACAAAGTTGATCTCTTGGTGGACATGGAAGGATCCAGATACTATACCTCAGAGACCTGACAAAATTATGACCACACAGGACAAGCAGTTTTTGGCAAAAGGGGTGCCTTTTGATGCCATGGTCATGGTGGTGGCCACTGAGAAGGAACTTAGAGTTCCACTCTTCATCCACCCAACAAGGAGTATTTTGGTGATAGACAGGTTTGGGAAGCATGTCTGTGCTTCAGCAACATTTGACTTGAGGTCACTGAAATATCTGGCACATTTCACCAAGTTAGAGAGAGACCTGATTTAAGGAACTTTCTGAGACCCTCTCAGGATCTGTTTCTATAGTACAAGCATCTGTGACTTCTCAGTTGGCTACCCTGCAATCTATTTCCAGTTCTTCCATGAGGCTTATTTTGCATGTGGCTGAAGGAAGCTCAAGGGCAGCAGATTCAGGCATTTCCATAAGGAGATGTGCCTGGATCTGCTTATGTGACTTTGCAGAGCCATTCAAGTCTTTGTTCATCAGTGCTGCTTTTGATGGCATGTCTTTGTTTGGCCCCAAGGTAAAAGATGCAATATCCAAGTGTGAAAAGGACAGAAAAGCCCCGTCTGTCATGGGCATGCATTTTTCCACACCTCAGACTTTTTTTCCAGGAATCAATGAGGTAGTGGAAAAATGTGGTTCTGAAAGTCGCAGGGGCATTTCCAGGACACGTGGAGGAGATTTCCCCTAGGGGTAGAGGGGGCAACTCCAATGGTAGACACTGCCCCAGTGACAGAGGTGACCTGCAAAAACAAGGGTCCAGAGATTCCTTGATAGACCCTTCCAGCACTACTGAATGGAGGCCCGATTGCCTCCTTGTGGAGACAATTTGGGGTCAATTTATCCCTGTACCAGAAAGCCTGGCTAGAGATAATGACAGATACTTGGGTGAAGAGGATCATTTCCAGAGGTTATATAATACCTTTTCTCTCCATCTTTCTCCTTCCAAAAATCACAAATGTTCCAGCCAGTCAGAGGGAAGAGGCAGCAATTCTGGTACTAAAGCTGCTAAAAAAGTCATACAAGAGATTCCCTCAACCAGACAGAATCCAGAACTTACTCCGGATTATTTTTGGTGCCAAAGAAAATGGGGGACTAGAGACCAGTTCTGGATCTCAGCAACTTGTCAGTTTGCACCAAGTTTCGGATGATCACAGTTCAGTCCATTCTTTCCTTTTTGGAAAAGGATGAATGAATGTGGTCAGTATGCATCCTGGAGGTCTAGATGATGATGTTTATGCTTTGTTTAGGAGCCATTCATTACCAGTTCAGAGTTCTGTCCTTTTGGTCTCACCACAGCCCCCAGGGTGTTTTACCAAGTGCATGGCAGCAGTAGCAGCTCACTTGATCCCATAGGGATTCCAAGTGCTTCCATATCTAGATTTGTAGCTCACTTCCATCCCAACCAGGCATCAACTGATAATTGCAAGAGAAAAATTTCTACCATGCTGTCTTCTCGGGATAACCATAAACTCAAGGCTCATTTAGAGCCAGCTCAAAGCTTAGAGTTTATAGGAGCACTTCTTGACACACAATCGACTATAGCTTCACTTCCCCCTCAGGAGTTCGGTTAAGATCACAAGTCAGAAAGATGATCTGCAGTACAAAGATTTCAGCCTGCTTGGTCCTTCAGCCTCTGGGATCAATGGTAGCAGCAATAACATTAGTATTACTGCTGAGATTTTACAAGAGAATCCTTCAGTGGATGCTTGCCATGCAGTGGTCAGTACTTTGTCAATCCATGTCTAGTCCAATTCAAATCACCCACTTATGCAAGACAAATCTCATGTGGTGGATTCAGTCAGATAAAGTTCTACAAGGCTTGTTAGATCCCCCTCAACACAAGGCCATAATGACCACAGATGCTTCCCAGGCGGGGGGACATTAACTGGGTAAGAATGTCCAAGGCAGTTGGTCCCCCAAAGAGGCCAATTTGCATATCAATGTCTTACAGATTAGAGGAGTGCTATTAGAGTTGCAGGCACTTCCGGATTCTCTCCCATCAGGGACAATTGCAGTTCAAATGGAAATCATCAGTAGTTTGGCACATTAGCAAACAAGGAGGGACCAGACCTTTACCCCTTGTGTTGAGAAGAGCTCAGGGTGTGGCAATGGGTGATCTCATCCAACTGCTTTCTTATAGCAATGTGCATTCCAGGAAGTCCATTGTGGTAGCAGACGAACTGAGCGGGTGCATTCTTCTACCTCATGATACCTCAACAAGAATGTGACTGAATTTATTTTCCATCAGTATGTCCAACCTTTCTGCAATCGTCTTGCCTCTCGGCTAAACAACAAATGCAGCAGCTACTTTACCCTCATCCCCCCACAGGGGGAACCACCAAGGGATGCTCTTCTCCACTTTTGGCCCTTCTGGTGTTTATGCATATCCTCCAATCCCACTGATTCCAAAATTCCTGCAGAAAGCCACCACATTGAAGAGCAAAGTAATCTTCATTGCACCTTACTGGCCTCAATAGATTTGGTACAGCCATCCACTGGCCTCACTTCACCAACCATGAATTCTGGACCCAACTCCAGACCTCCTTTCTCACTAGACTGGAATGATCCATCCAGATATAGGCTTACAGCTTGAGGTCTCCAATTCCATTAATAGCCAGACAACCTATGCTGTCGTCTCCTGTCTGACAAGTATTATCTTCTCATAAACCATCTACTAGGAAACTTTGCCAGTAAATGGAAAAGGTTTGCTTACTGGGCACTTCAAAATAATATTGACCCCTTTTCAGCTCTGATATGACATTTTTAAATTGTTTGCTTTCCTTTTTAATGAAGAAGCTAGCTCATCAACAATTAAGGTGCAGTTAGCAATTTTGAATTTTCACATTGGCTTTAATGGCTCTTCAGTTGCTTCTCAATCTTTGCAAAGCCTTTTTACAAGGTATGTATCTATTAAGACCTCTCTTCAAAGATCTTACTCCCCCATGAGATTTAAATCTGGTACTGCAAGCACCCCCACTCCACCTTTGAACCTGCAGCTAAATGTGATCTTAAATGTCTTTCTTAAAAGATTTTATTTTTAGTAACCATTATTTTTGCAAGATAAATTTCGGAAAATCAGGCCTTATCTTTGAAATCACCATATACCATATTTCACAAGGATAGTCACATTACGGACTAATGCTTCCTTCCTAAGGAAATCTGAGAATCTAATATCAATCAGTCCATGAGTTTACCAGTGTTCTTTCCAAATTTTGTGAACAAGGCCAAATATTCACTTCATATACTAGATATTCATGGACAATTATATTTGTATTTGCACAAATCAAAATACATCAGAAAATCTGACCAATTATTTGTTTAATTTGCAGATGTCAAATTGGGGAAAAAACAGCAACTAAAGTAACCCTAGCCAGATGGCTTACTAACTGCCTTTCATTTATTTATAACAATTTGGGTGTCTCCTTACCAAAACCATTGAAATCACTCAACCAGATCCATGGTGACTTCCTTAGTTTTTCAGGCTAGGGTGTCCATGGATGGCATATGTACAGCAGCAAGTTGGGCTACTCCACACTCTTGTTACTCCTTACAGATTTGGATTTGGTCTCCAGAGGTAGAGCATCATTTGGTTCAGTGGTGCTCAGGGATCTTTGGTAGCTGGGGACTCTGTCCCATTTAGTTGAGTATAGAATGAACATTGACATCAGATAACAAAGTTATGTACTTACTATAATGTGCCATCTGTATTTCCATTTTCATTCTTTAACTCCCCACCCACCAACCCCTGACCTTGAAAACTCCTAGAAGAATTGATTGTTTAGGAAAACATTACTGTTCTTTATGTAGAGCTCCAGATAAGGTAGTCTTTCTTGTTGACTAAAATATTTATTTTTAGTAAAATCGGCAAACCAGATCCAAGGTACTTGGGGGTGGTGCCTTTATGGGTAAGGGAGAAGCTTGAGAGCTTAAGGTTGCTGTAGTTTTTGCAACGACTGAGTCTGATCCAAGGGATCGGATCCTAGCCCATTAATTGAGCGAATGAAAATGGACAACACAGATGAAATTTTGTAAGTACATAACTTCATTTTTCTGAAAGCCTGCAAACTGTTTTTCACATCTGGGAGGGGAAAAAACTAAGAAGACAAAGTAATTGGTGCAAGTGGAAACACTAACATGCATGTTAACATTTGTAACCTTTAATTTTAGATTTGCTAATGTCTGTGGGTATAGCTGTCAGTTTGGGGTAATTGTTCCTATTTGGAGGGTTAAACTTCATTTTTTTGAAAAAAGAACAACTATGTACAATGGGAAGAGGTTTATTCTTAAAATGTGTGTTTTTTTTTTTTTTTTTTTAGGATTTCCATGAAAGCAGAAAGACTTAAAATCTGACAGGCTCAAATCAAGATGAGGAAAAACAAATCAGCCAGCCAGATTGTGTGTGCATATAATATAAAAGCTGGAAAAACAACATCAAAAACCTTCAAGTATAATAGGTGGGAACAGTAGCCTATTAATGTAATGGCTACTCTGTCCATATTATCCTGGAATGTAATAGCCTTAGACGTTCTGCCAAAAAGGAAAGCACATAGACTAAAAAATGCAGAGTGCAAATAGCAATGTTGCAGGAGACACATTTTTGGAGAGAAATTAGTGTGTGACTTTGACAAAAAAAAAGGATTTTAGGATGGATCTTCAGCCAAATATCTGGGACAAAGGAATAAGAGTATTGGTGATTGCTTAGAGTGGCTCTAATAGTACTTAACCTGGTTTAACTTCAGAGACCAAGTAGTTATCAGGCTGATTTACAGTTCATTAGCTGAAAAAACTGCCTTGCTGGTGCTTCTGACCTCTGCAAGAAGGGTATCTGGGTTCCAGGCTCTTACTGTGGGTAAATCCCATTTTGTATTCCATAGTGTTAAGGTCTCTGTACGAACAAGCCCCTCATTCATGCCAAATGTGGCTTCTGCCTTTACATTGAATCCAAGCCATCAATCATCCTGTTGTCTTTCCATAAACCAAAGAATATGGTAGAAAAGAGTCAACATGCTCCAGATGTACATGGACAATGCTGGTACTACCATGACAGAATGAAGTTATTTAGGAAAGCGGAATAACTGTTTATTTCTTATAAAGGAACAAAGAAAGGGCAACTTGTTTCTAAGCCGATTATATCCAGGTGGTTGTCTCTGACTGCTAGTTTCTGTACTCACCATGGTAAAATACTTGTGGGCAGGGTCAAGGTGCATTCTAATGGAGACTTGTCTCTGTCTTATTGGAAAGGGTGAGCTCTAAGAAGCATTCTATAGGCAGCAGCTTTGTTGTCTGTACATACTTGCATTACAAACTGGATTCCTTCTTGAAGTCCAGAACAGGCTTTGCTAGTACCATTCTCCAGGGGCAACTGCATTTTTATCCTTCCCCCTCCCAAGGTGTACAAACTGTGGTAATCTACCCAGTTAGCTAAGGCTAATGCAGCAGTGATTTTATGCTGAACATAAAACAGTTATGTAACATAACAGATGTTTAAATCACTGCTGCAGTAGCCACTCCAGTCTACCCTCCTTGTTTTTGTATATAGTTGAGTTGTTGTTTAATAGTTAAATAATGACTGGATGTTAACATTTAAAACCAAGCACACTGGTCAGCCCAACCAGTGTGCCCATTGTAAGTCAAGCATGTACCAATGGAAAAAAGTCCAGTTGCTTGGACTTTCTTCCATTACCATATGCTGTTAGCTTTATTCACCATAAAACAATTAAAAAATCTGGACAACCTGGAGGTATTGGAGAGAGTACAAAGAAAATACTAGGAAAATCAGGTATGTTCAAAACTAAAGAAATGTACCTGATTTTCCTTGTATTTTCTCCATTCTCTCTCTCTCTCTCTCTCCTTATAATTATTAAAGCTTCACATCCCTCCTGTCACACACACATGCAGAAAGCCATTGTAATATGACAAAAATGAACACAGTGAGCATAGTTTTTCTGCACTTCAAAAATTAATTTAAGGACAAATTTGCACTGCAACCTTCAAATTTGAACCAACCCTGGACTCTGATGGCTTACTTTAACAGGTGTACCTAGACATTCAATCAGTTTTCTGCACTACAGGAAATTAATAAAACTGGTTTCCATAATTTGGGCACTGTTTTGCTGGTGCTCAAATACTCCTCCTGCCGTCATTAAAACAACTGGACATTTGAAACTTAAAACAAGTATACCTCAAGAACAATCCACCTAGGTGACGGCAAAAATGTAAGATCAAGAGGTTTGCCTACCAGAAGCAGCAATGTTACTGCCATTTTTTTCCATGTTGTTTTTATATTCTGTTGTGCCTCAAGTGTCCGGAGAGAAAAAAAAACAAAGGAGCAATGGAGATCTTCCTTTCTGTGTTTATTTGCACAGTATGGATGTACTGTGTAAGCATGGGAATGGAAGCTCCCGGATACCGGTGAAAAACACGGAAGAGTAACACACCAAAGACATTACTTTATTTAAAATAATGTCATTGTATTATAGCAGTAACCCGCTGCTGGGTGTGGGTAATGGTGGATTGACCCATGGCTTTGTTTGGTCACTCAGGCTTTGCCCTAATGACCAAATCATGCCAGTCATAGGTAAATCCAGCATTACCCACACTCAGCTGTGGATTATTGCTATAATAACTTCAGGACTTTTTTTTTTTCTGGGCAGGTACCCTCCCTCTGTCTTGTAAAGATTAAAAAAAAAAAAAAGTCCTGACGATTTTTGCAACAAGTCTGCTGTTTCTCTACTTGTTACATGAGCTAACAGCAGCCTGGGTGCATGTGTGGAGGTTGCCCAAAGCTCAGTAAGACTAAAACTGTTATACCTTTTGGAAGGCTATACCCCATTTAACTAAAACTACAGCAGTGATTTAATCAAACATTTGCTGTCATGTTAACAGCTGTAATTTCTATCACAGCCACTCACATGAAGGTTGGCTACGGATATTGCTTTAAAGGTTGTAGATGGGCCTCTTAACTTTTTTCTAAAACCTAGCAATGTTTCCTGTAAGAAGTCCATCTTCATAGATCTAACCCTCCCTCTATCCCACAGTCGTACTTTTTCCTATCTTTTGCCATCTTTTCTTTCCTTCCCTTGGGCCTGTCTTCTGCAGTACTGGAAACAAGATGTGTTGCATGATAGAGAAAGGTGGTATGCCAGGTAACTCTGAAACATTTTACCTGCAGAGCAGTTCTGATGCTTGTGACATTGTTCTTGCAGATTTCCATAAGTAGATCTTTATCAGGTACTTCACAAGTATATAACATTTATTCTGTCACCCGCCCCCTCCCCCACACCCAAGAACTGTTCATTTAAATGCTTTATATATACACATACATCCAGATGTGGCTACTTGACTATAGGTGTAGAATAAAAATTGGAAACACCACATGAGCAAAAATATGGCAGCACCATTTTAATCTACTTTTGTGAAGTTCTTTGTGATAAAGTAAAAGCCAAGCTGAATTGATTGTGCCTTATTTGGAAACATAACGGCATTTTTGCTTTTTGAATACCGCTTTGTCCAGTGAAAAGACAGATGAAAATGTGACCAATAACTAGTCCCAGACTGTTTCAAATAGTAGTTTACTTAGTTGCTTTATAGATTTTTGAGTTGCAGTAACACACTAGTAAAACAGCTTTCTTTTAATCCATATTCACTTTTTGCTTCTAATCTACACTGTCAAAGAGCATCCAACTGCAACAGTCATTGGAATTTCCACCTATCACAGATCTTTTCAACTAGTCAAAGTGTAAATATGTAAGCACAGCAAACACAATCAGACTTTATTGTGCTTACTAAAAAAGGCAGTTTGTTTTTGCCTCGAGTCATAAATATATTCCAAAAGGTTTCCTCCCCCTTCTGACACACTGTGCATGGGTGTACATCTGTATAGCCAGTTTAGAATTGGTAAGTGTAACTGTTAGAAAATATTTTTCAATGCTGATTTTGAAAACCGCCATCACCGTTTCAGCTAATAAAGGTCACTAGAGAGGTGTGTGACATTTCCTCCATTATCCGCATGACTTTTAGGTTCATAGGTTAGCACTAGGCTAACCGCCCTTGGGTGCCATTTTAAGACTAGCCAATAACCCCATATGAGACAAACTCTAACTTGTCTGTAAGGTAAACACCTTAATCATTATGCCAACCCCTCCCCCTTTACTATAGCTAGTCATACATTTTCACTTGCAACTGAAAAGAAGCCAATCCTCTGCTAGTTTGGTAATCTTAATGTCACACACTTAAGTCTCTCCATCTGTTCAACTTCTTTTGTTAAATGTACACAGAATTTGTTGGCTGTGTGGCATAGGGTGGTCAGCTGGTGACTAGTGACCATTGCAATGCAGTCTCATCCATCCTGAATTGAAGGTGAGTGGTCTTGACAGTTAGTGCCAGCACCTTCTAGAGAGATGGAAAGATGCTTGGTGTGTGCTGAGATGGACCAGGATTATGTGCTTGGTGGCACCAGGCCATATGCATGGTAGATGTTTGTGTTTCACTGTTCCAGTCCTCACATATGGGTTATCCAGCTCCCAGTAGGCCTCAGTCGGCCCAAATACCAGAGTCCTTGGTATATGACTTAGGCTGCCGACTGTTTTAAAACTGATATCAGAACATCGGGTATAAAGGGAGGCAGCAAACGCCATTTCCTCAGTCTTTCTTGCTGCAGAACCCGAAGCAGATGCAATTCACACTAGTGCCGGTCGGCCGTTTACCTTCGTTTTGCTTTCCGACTACCAAGTTGAAGCCTTCAGATAAGTACCCCATTGGGGATCCTCTCTTCTTGCTTTAACGAATGTCGGATAAAGTTAACTGTCTTGCCTGTGGAAAACAGATTCTGCACTGTGATTTCCATTCCTATTGTATAACTTGTTTGGGTCTTGAGCACAACGTCCCTAACTGCGATCTTTGTGCTTCCTTTAACCCACGTACCATATGCCGTAGAGCTAAGATTTTGTATAAGCATTTTGGAGTCTGGCCTAAGTTTGTCAGCATAGCGTCTTCTGGTCTTCCGACTTCGGATATACCTAGGAAATGCAAAGACCGTGACAGGCATAGGGTTAAATCTGCCGACGACGCACCGGTGAAATTGGTCATCGGCACAGTGTTAGTCAGGTGCTTTCACAGCCCCTGCAGTCTGCAGATTTTCAGCCACAAGCCTCTGCCGAGATCTTTACGGAGTCCTCCATGCCGCAGGCTGCTATTTTGTCTTCAGACCCTCTGCCTGTCACTGCCTCAGATGGATCCAGAGCCACTTTGCAGGTACTGGCTTCTGACACCTCTTCTTTTCGACATGAAGCAAGAACCAGACCGACTACCTTAGTTCAGACTTCTGCAGTTGCTAGGCCTCCTGAGTCCCTCTAGATTGCTAGTAAACCTTCCAACCGCAAACCTACTCACAAGCAGGTGTCAGCCTCCCCTCCTGTGCCTCGGTTCCAGTTGGTAAAGATGGCTGGTGATCTTCTTTCCCTGATTAGGGGCTCTCATCCCTCCCCTTCAAACAGGACTAGGGAATTATCTCCTGATGTTTTGTCTGTCTCAGATTCTGAGATTTCCAGTATGTCTGCTGGTGAAGGACATTCTCAACTTTTTTCTGGCTTTGAGGATTCTGATGCTGAGGACTCTATCCCTTCTGCCTCCCCTCTAGAAGATTTTTTCCTTCGTGGATACTTTGAATACCCTTAAGGAGCATTTTAAATGGGAATGCCAGGATTTCCCACAGTCTAAGAAAATAATCAGGGAATGTTTGGATTTGCCTCAGCATAAGCCTGTGGCTATACCTCCAGTTTTGGAAGTTGTGGATGATGTTTTCATGGATAATTCTCTAACTCCTAATTTTGTTCCTCCTGCCCCCAGAAAATCAGATGGGTATTATAGGGTTCCTGAATCTCCTCAATTCCCTTTTAAAAAACCCTACTGCTGATCCAGACATTATTTCTCAAGGCCCCAAGGGTGTTAAGGCTACTATTGCTTAAAACCCTGTGCTTTCTAATAAGGAGTCTAGGGCCTTAGGTGGGTAAAAAAGTCTATACCTCTGCAACTCTTGCCATTAGATCCATGAATTGTCTTTTTCACATGTTTTAGTATCAGCAGCATACTTTGGAGGCTATTAAGGCTAAATTTGGAGATATTCCTTAAATGACGGAGAACAAAGATTTACAAGACTTACTGAATTTTGTCACTTTAGTTAATAAGTATTCACTTCATTGTGGTTTTGACACTTTGGAGGCTTCCTGCAGAGCAGCAGCCACTAGTTCTGTAATTAGAAGGTATGCTTGGCTCAGGGAGCAGCCTCTTTCTGAACCTGGTAAGTCTAAATTGCTGGATGTTCCTTTGCACAAGGACAATCTTTTTGGTAATGAGGCTGAGGAGGTACTGAAGAAGTTGGAGGATAAGGCAAAATCTATGCAAGCTGTAAAAGATTTCCTTCAGGTTCAGCCTCCTCAGTTTAGTAGGCATTATCATTCCAAGAATTGGTCTTTCCCTGATCCTGGCAAGCAGGGTTGCTCTAGGCCTAGGTTTCAGATCTTCCAGAGGGCAGCCTTCTGCCCCTCAAAGGGCTAAGCAATGGCGTTTTTCTTCTGCTAAATCGGGGAGTTCTAAGCCAGCTCCCCAAAGCAAACATTCTCAATGACTCCTGCCTTCTTGTGCCTACCTCTGTGGGCCCTGGGTTTCCTTTGGCGGGGGGGGCAGGTTAGCAAAGTTCACAGAGGTATGGTCTACCATCAAAGACTACAAATGGGTGCTCAATATAGTAAACCAAGGTTACAAGTTTTACTTTCACACCTTCCCTGTTTTACAAGGGTACCCAGTCCTCTCGGGGCAGAGGTAGAAACTCAAATTTCTTCTTTACTATCGGGGCTATAGAGCCAGTTCCTGCAAATTAAGCAGGCCTATGTTTTTATTCAAGACTTTTTCTGGTACCCAAGAAAGGGGCACCTGGCACCCTATTGTGGATCTGTCTATTCTAAATATTTTTCTGGTGATTCCCAAATTCAAGATGCTCACCCTTCAACAGTTGCTACCAATGCTGGGCAAGGATTCGTGTCTGGTAACTTTGAATCTAAAGGAGGCTTATCTGCCCATCCCAATAAGGGAAAGTTGCAGGCAGTTCCTTCACTTCAGGGCTGGGAAGCAACACTTTCAATTCTCAGCATTGCCCTTTGGCTTATCTACTGCTCCCAGAGTTTTTACCAAGTGCTTGGCTTCAGCCATTGCTGTGTGCAGGCAGAGAAACATTCAAATGTTTCCTTACCTAGACTACTATCTCATTCAAGCAAACTCCCCAGAACAACTAGAAAAGGATTTGGATTTTCTGAAGAACACTCTCCTCTTTGGATTACACTCTCAATGAAAAGAAGTTAGTTGTTCCCTACAAGGGAGATTGTTTTCCTGGGAATGAATACAGCCACCCAGATGGTATTCCTCCCTCAACAGAAGCAAGAAGATCTTTCGGCTTACTTCATGAACTTGGCAAGCATGACCCAGCTCTCTGCAAGGCAATTCCTGCAATCACTGGGGTTCATTGCTTCATGTATTTTGATCCCATATGCAAGGCTGCATATGAGAACTTCAATGGTACTTCAAGAATCTTGTGTGTCAACACACACAGGACTTAGACTTGATTCTTCCCCTGATTCCCTGTCTACAAATGGAGTTCCTCTGGTGGGCGACAGCCTGTTCTCAGAACAAGGGTCTGCCTTTCCGCCTGCCAGCCAGAGACTCATCACAGATGCCTCAGATGTTGCATGGGGGGGGATCATCTGGAAGGCAGGGGCATACAGGGGACTTGGAGCAACCAGAAGATACATCTGCACATAACCTTCAAAGAATTGATGGCAGTGCAGCAGGCCTTGCTGGCTTTCAAGGACCTACTCTACCATGGGACTCTGCTGATCAGGACAGACAGTACCACAGTCATGTGGTGCATCTGCAAGCAAGGGGGGACTCTCTCTTACCCCTTGTGCAGACAAAGCATGAGACTATGGTCCATAGCAACATCCATGGGCTTGCATCTAATAGCCCAGTATCTCCCAGGGAGGCTAAACTCGTGGATCATTTGAGTAGACATGTTCTGGATCCGCACGATTGGCAACTGCACAAGGACATTTTTCATTGCATCATTTATCATTGGGGAACCCCACAAGTGGATCTTTTCTCCTCTCACACCAATCATCTCCTTCCAACCTTCTACACCAGGGAGTTTCACATCAAAGCTTGGAGGGTAGATGTGTTGTCCTTCCCATGGACACATCTCTATTTATGCATTCCCTCCTCTGCCTCTTCTTGTGCTGCTAAAGATAATGGATGAAAAACCAAAGTCTATTCTGATAGCTCCAGATTGGCCCAGGCAGCATTGGTATCCCCTCCTTCGCAGCCTTTCCCAGGCTCAGCCTTGGCATCTTCTCCTGGTACCAGATCTGTTGGTTGGTTCAGGGAGGGGGAAAGTTCCTTCATCTTCAAACTCTGCATTTAACTGCCTGGCTAATACTTTAAATCTTTCCCAACAGGTGGTTTAAATTCTTAATGAGGCCAGGAGGCCTAGCACCAGAAAATCCTATGCAGATAAATGGAAGAGATTTTGCTCTTGGATGCTGACTAAAGGAGAAGAGACTTCTCATCCTTCTCTTTGACTACCTAGCAGGACTTCTTAATAGTGGACTTTCCTTTTCTTTAATCAAAATTCACACCAGCAATTTTGGCTCATTGTTCTTTTGAGCAACCCATTTTTTCTCACCCCTTGATGAAACCGTTCCTGAGAGGAGCTAGTAATCTTAGACCACCCAGAAGAGCTCCTAATCCTGCTTGGGATCTTAATTTTGTCCTGGAAAAACTTACTCTGCCTTCCTTTGAACCAGCTGCCTCTGCAGATTTGAAGTTTCTATCCTGGAAGACTGCTTTCCTTTTAGCCATTACTTCAGCTAGAAGGCTATCTGAGCTGTAAGCCTTAATGGCAGTAGAACCTTTTATTATTTTTCACTCAGAGTTTCTCTGATAACTAATCCCTCCTTCATGCCTAAAGTAGTTTCCAGATTAACCCTTAACCAGGCTATTCACCTGCCTACATTTTTCAACAATCCCCAAAATAAAGGGGAATGGATTCTGCACTCTCTTGATGTGCATAGACAACTGAGATTTTACTTAGGACTAAATCATTTTGAAAATCTGAACAGTTGTTGTTAGTTTTGCTCCTGGGGCTCAGGGTAAAGCTATTTCAAAACAAACCATGGATTGCTCATTGTATTCACTTTTGTTACCTGCAACATGGGAAGGTTCCCCCTCAGGGTATTAGGACCCATTCTACTAGAGTAGCCTCTACCTCTGCAGTCTTTCTGAGAGTTGTGCCTACTAAGGACATTCTAGAAGCAGTTACTTTGTCTTCTGTCCATACTTTCACACAGCATTACAATCTACCTTTGTTTTCTAAATCCAGGGCTGGTTTTGCCTCTGCAGTTTTGCAGGGCCTTCTTACTAACCCTTATTCTGTGATCCTTCCTCCCCCCTTTGTCTTTTTCCTGGGCTTTGGGAATCCACCCATATGTGAGGACTGCAACGATGAAACATGAATAACAGTTGTGTACACTTACCATAAATGTAGATATTGGAGTGTATTCACTGTTGCAGTCCTGGTTTCCCGCCATCCATTCCCGCTTTTTTCCTAAGGCAGAGACTATATACTTTTTATTTTTTGTATGACTTGTCCAGGGTGCTACCTTCCTGGGTTCTTTTGGGGGCTCCTGACAGTTAAGGCAAGAAAAATGGAGGAAATGGCATTGGCTGCCTCCCTTTATACCTAACTTTCTGACATCAGTTTTGCAACCGGGGACAGCCAACGTCATATACCAAGGACTCTGGTATTTGAGCTGACTGAGGGCTACCAGGAGCCCGATAATCCATAAGCGAGAACTGCAACAGTGAATACACTCTAACATCTACATTTATGGTAAGTGTACACAACTGTACTTTTTCAGTCACACCTGTGCAAAGTGTAACATCCAGGGGAAGGCACTGTGGATTTCAGTTGGCTCATACAGCCAAAGGTAACAGAGTTAGTGTTTAACTGAACACATCAAATTGTGGATGATGGTGCACCCATGGCTACCTTGGAGTTGCCTGCATGGGGAACAAATCAGATGTTCATATTGATCACTGCTGCAGTATCCTAATCTATATTGGCTATATCCTGCATAGAATATAACAGCCAGATAGCTTCCAAAGCTTCAAGGCACCTTCCAGACACTAATACCATTAGTCAGGTTTGGGTGCCAAGCCGTCCAAGGCTTTCCTGCCACTTAACAGAGAGCTCTTCAACAGGCTTCCAACTAATAGTTGGCCTGGGTTGCTCCATTGCTGGGTGAATAAATTTCCTTTTGGGGGGGGGGGCATTCCACATAGAATGAACATTATTTTCCTGTACAGGAATGTATTTTTGATTGTCATGTAACTTATTCTTTTAAACAGGAGAGCACTTATGTTTTTGACTGTTTAAAAGTTTGTTTAAACATAAAACTTTCTGTGGAGAAACTCTAAATTACTTATTTGTTGTTGGTAAATTGCATTAAAGTGCTTGCCCAGTGTGTTAATGGGGAAAAGTGATTTTTTTTTTTTTAATTTTTTTTTCTTTTTTTTTAATTTTACCAGTTTGTGCTGTTTAGTACCCTATGAAGGAAGCATCAGATTTGGCTTGACCGCGCAATAACCTACCAGTCCCAGGGTTAGACCTCTTTCCAGTTAGTAAGGAAAGTTAACTAAACAGCCTTTGCCACCATAGCCAACTAGTAATTTGCCTCTGCCACATGTGGGTGGTTCTGTTGTGGCCAAAGCTGGTTTCTTAGGCCACTCCTTTTTTTTCCCTGGATCCCTCTGAAGTTTTCCATACAGCCTGTAAGGACTGGGATTATCCCCATCCTCTGTGGATGTTGAGGTCCCCTCATGGGGCAAGGGGAGAGCCACTCTTGTTGGTTTTGGAAGGAGGAGCAGACAAGGTTCTCCTCCTTGGCCAGAATGTTGTACCCATCCCTAGACAAGCTGTTGCTCCCATTAATGATCCTGTTTGCCCCTACTTTCCTGTCAAAGTTTTACTGGACAGGAGTAGTTTGTCTAGCATGGGGTCTTATACAGGTTATTAGCCCTTCTTACCAGGTGATTTCTGATCAAGGAAAAGGATTCCTGTTTTCCTGAAGAGATTCAGTAAAGTGAATCTGGAGAGGAATGTGATTGGGCAGGTACAGGTTTTTCTTTGCTTTCTGAATCAGACCCTGAGGAAAATGTTATCTGAATCAAACTGTCAAGGATTCTTTTAAGTCTTTTCTGAGACTATTTGCAGAATGTGTTTGTGTTCCCAGTAGAAGAACACTGAGGCTTCAGTCCCTCAGAAAATACTATGAATTGTAACAGCTGGAATTCCTAGAACCACCCCCAACCCCCAGTGCTGTCCATATTGGAGGATGTTTGCCACAACCTGTGGTTACCCTGATAACCAGCCTGCTACACCTAAGAAATTGGATAGAATATGCAGTTACTTTGTTTGTTTATATATATATATATATATATATATATATATATATATATATATATATATATATATATATATATATATATATATATGTGTGTGTGTGTGTGTGCTAATACATCCTCACCCCAGACCTCATCCAGCAGCAATAGCTTTAAACTATCTGCTTCCAGCAATTTTGTCTAATCCTTCCTCTTCTGACAAGGATGGTAAAACAGTTGATAAGTTTGGGGGCACAGGTGTATGCTTCTGCAACTTTAATTCTCAGAATTTTAATTCCCAAGCTTTTAAATTTTTTCTGACAAATTGTGGAAGGATGAAAAATGTTTTATCTGCTGTTTTTTGTAAGGGGAAATGTGCCTTTTGAGGTTTAGTTTCTTCAACTTCTCAGGTAACTGCTCATTATTTAGTGTGTGTATGACTATAGATATTGCATCTAGGGTTGTTCCCTCTGGTACTTTGAGATTTTCCTGGCTGTGTTCTTTCAACCTCCAAGAAAATGTAAAATAAGATTTTTAAATTCTCCTTTGGCTAGAGATTCAGTTATCTGGACCCTCTTTTACAGAAGTCTTCAAAATGAGGGGTGTTGGGTGATACAGGGAAATTGAGTTTCCAGTCATCCTTCAGTAAATTCTCCAAGGTATCTTCTGCTCCCTTATCCAATTTTGGCAAGAAACAAAATTCTCACAGCAAAATGCTGGTAAGCAGACACTTAATGGCAAGGAGGTTCCAAAAAGAAAGCAGGGCCCTCTTCCCCCTAGAAAAAGGACAGTGTTAATAAATCAATGTGTCTCCAAGGGCATTTGTCACTGCTGCAATACCCAACCCTCACCCCCAGCAGTCCCTTATCCGTTCCAAAGGTCTGAATCTCCATTTCACTCTTTGGCAACAGATGTTTTCAGTTAAATGTGTTCCAAAACTGATTCATCAGGGTTACAAATTGCAGTGGGAAGAAATCCCTCCTTTCCAAGGAATTATTCCACATCTTCCAGACCAAATCCCTCTGTCCCCTCCTGTCCTATAGTGCATGTCTTTCTCAGTTGTAATAGAAATAGATCCTCCTCATTCCCAGTTAGAAAAGGTTTTGATTCCATAATATTTCATATGTCAAAGAAAGAGAAGATGCTTGGAGACCAGTTCTGGAACTTTTTTTTCCCCTAAACCAACCTGTTATCCCTTTTTCATAATATAATCATTTTATTTATTTTTTTGTAACCATGGATTTAAAAGATGCTTATCAGATTACTATCCATCCAGTCTTCAGACATTTCTTAGTTTTATGTCTGGATCATGTTATCAGTTCTCTGCCTTAGCCCTTGGGCTAGCTACTGCTCCATGAGTGTTCTCAAAGTGTCTAACTCCAGTTATAGTCAATTGTAGCCTACAGGGTATCTGTAGTTTTCCATATTTAGATGAATTTCTTATCTATGCCAAGTCTTTGAAAGTAGTGTTGAGAATCCCTCATTTGGGTGTAAGACCTCATATGCAGGCTGGGATTCAGAGAGAACATTCAGAAGTGACTCTGCCACATAGGATTGTGTTCCTGGGGTGTCTGCTAGATGCCCCCATACAAAGTGCTTTTCTCCTACAGAAAATCTAGATCTATCTAGGGGTTTTCCACTCAGATTTTGGTCACTGCAAGAGAATACCTTGAGATTTTGGGTCTCACAGCAGTTACAATTCATTTTCATGATACCTCAGGCAGAACTCCACACAAGGGATATAATGGTATCCAAAGTCTCTGATCCTGGCACCCACACCAATTATCTTTTCAGATTCCAGTTTTACGATTTTTGAGAAGACAAGTTACTTAAAGAATTCAAATGTCCTTGAAATCCAAGTCTCTCCTTCTCCAAAGTAGTCGCCACAGACTACTTGGACTTTGCTTAGGAGGCAGTGTCTAGGTATAAAAGTGCAAGGTAGATGCGGCAGTAAAGTCTGACCACAAGCACATGCAAATATAAAGGAGATGCTTGCCCTTATCAAGGCAGTCAACTCTCTGAATCAACTTTGGTCCCCAGGACCACTTCAAGTTGTTACAGACAATACCACAGTGATATTGTACATAAGCAAAGGGGAAGCCAGGTCTTAACCCCTATGTAGACTAGCAGTGTTAGCATAGGATATAGCTTTACAGCACAATCTCATACTCATCATCTTGCATTCTGTCCAAGTAAATGGTGTGACAGACAAGTTGAGCAGGACCAGTGCAGATCCTCATAAATGGCAATGAGATCAGAGGGTCTCCCAAGATTTGATCCATCTGTAGGGAGTTCATCAAGTAGGCCTTGTCTCAAAGAGGCAAAATCCATTGGCAGGACTCCATGCAAGAAGGCTTAGAAGATGGGATGTTTTTTTTTCTTTTGACAGGAATGTACCTGTAGGCCTTTCCACTGATGTCCACAGTACTTATAAGTATTCAGGAACAATCTCCAAGATCACTGTGGTGGCTTCTTCTGGCTCAGGCAACAGTGGTTCTCTCTTTGGAATTGGCTCAGGGCAATTACCACAAGCTTCCCCACAGACTGGATCTACTCGCACAAGAACTGAGGTGTTTGATGCATCTCAATGCCAAACTGATTGCTTGGTTGGTAGGGTCTTCATATTCTTTAGCCATTTATTATTGAGGATGTGCAGCAGGTACTTCACATCATCTATAAGCAAATAGAAAAGGCTTTTTAGTTTGTTCCAACAACATAACCAGCACCCTCTTAGGGCTAGTGTTTCTCTGGTTTTAAAATATTTGTGACCATTTTTTTCCTATGGCCTGCCTTACTCTTCGATCAGGGTTGATTTGTCAGCCATTTCAGTAGGTCTGGCCATGGATCCCCTCTTTCAAAGCATTCTCATAAAGAAATGTTTTTGAATATATTTCTGTACCTATGTATACATGTACTGTCTGTAGATAGATTTATGTACAGCTACATTGCCATCTTTCTTTGTCAAAAAACTGCTTACACTGTTCAAAAATTGTTGTATTTGCCAACTGAGTTTTTTATCAAAATGTACATATTGTGTAAATCATTGAGGAGCTATTCTCCCTGGATCTCCACTGAAAATGGATACTTTTTGGCCCAGTGGATCTTCCAGGTAAACAAATGCAAATAAATTGGTATTGCATAAGAGACCTCAAGAAAAACAATAGCAGCTCCTTAATTTTGTGTCAAAAAAACTCTCAAATGCTCCATTTAAACTAGTTTGTCTGGCTGACTTCATCTTCCTAACCTGGAAATCAGTTTTACTGATTGCTCTGACTTCTGGAAGAAGTTTATCTGAGTTGCAAGCTCTTATGGTTGGGGTCAACCTTATCTCTTTTTATAGAGATGCAGGGTTTCTTTTATGGCTATAGTAGTATCTGTTTTTACATTAAGCCAAACTATCTCCCTGTGTTCTTCCCTGAACCCAAAAATGAGGGAGAGGATACTTCATACCTTGGATGTACATGTACAACTCTGGTACTATCTTTGCAGAATAACATCTACCAGAATTTCCAATCAGTCCTTCGTTTCTTGTGGTCTTTGTCAAGACAGATGCCTTCCAAGTGGTTGTCTCAGGCAATTACCTTTTTTCCCACCACAACAAATCTGTTCCAGGCATGGTCAAGGTGCAGTCTATCAAGGCATTGGTGTCATCTATGGCTTTTTTGGAATGGGTTGGAGTCTTCTAGCAGCAATTTGGTCCTCTGTATATACTTACACTACAAGCTAGAATCTTTTTCCAGGTGTGTAGGTCAGGCTTTGATAGAAGGGTCCAGGAGCCCCTAGAGAGTGATTGTCTCCCAGTTTTTGTAAGTTGTGGTAATCTATCATATATCTTAGGTTACTGCAGCAGTGATCAATATGAAGAACATAGCACAGTTGTCTCTACTTACCAGTAACCATAGATGCTCGAATGATCACTGGTGTCCAGGTGTGTGTTTTTTTTTTGCTGCTCCTAGCACTGTCTCTTCAGAACTCTGCTGCCTCCCCTCATTTGGTATGAATGCTCTTGAAGGGCTTGGCACCCAAACCTGTTTTTAGTCTGCTCAGCTTGAGCTAATTAATGGTTTTGTGCATGTGGAAAATGCCCTGAAGTTTGGCAAGCTGGCTGGCTGATGCACCCAGACAGGATATAACCCATATAGATAAGGCTACTGCAGCAGTGATCATTAAACATCTGCTGTTAATGTAAGTTTAGTTAACAACTGTACTTTTCCAACTCCTGGTTTTGGAAGGGGTGGGAAGCCAGACCCTCAAGCTATTAGGACAAATATGGCCTTGGACGGCAAGGTGGAGGAGTAAAGCACAAGTGACAGACTAAGCACCCTTCATGACTCTCTGGATGGAAGGCACTTCAGCTTACGCTTGTGGCCACCCCCACCCCAGTAACAGCTGTAGGTGGCTGTTGCAACATGGGAATGAATGCGATGAAGACTTGTGGGGGGGTGACTGGCAGGAAAAAATGGGGAACATACAGCAGATATCACAATATCCCAGGTTTTCTAGAACTTAGTCCCACTTTACTTTTTGTTCCATTATGTCTAAAAGGAATAAGGGCCTATACCTCTATTGGCCTGAATCGTCTCGGGCTGATGATGTAATCAAAATCCCCTAACATAATTTAGCATCTAATTGTTTCTTACAGTATATAGAAACTACCCTTTCAGGATGTCTTCCAAATGTAATATGATATTGGCTTTTTTCGGCATGTTACAAGAAATCCTATTGCACTTCACATGTTCCTTTGGCTTTCTGCATTCAAAAATAGTATTTTCAGGTTGTCATAGTTGGAAGCAAATATTGAGGGGTGTATACACTGTATAACCATAATTCACTTCCTGTAGATACAGTAAAACTGTCTAAGCTTTATTGATCTGTGCATATATACACTTTTATATGCACAGGTGTAAGGAGGATTGTAGCTGACACCATAACAGTGACCTATAACTGATTGACAAAAAGTCTTTTCAGAAAAAAAAAAAATGGTATCAAAATCTAAGAATGTACTTAACACATTAGAGCATCTGATAACTCTGCAAAGTAACCACTGGATTGTTTCGATTCCTTCATAAGGTGGGTTATTAAATAAGGAATTGGTATTCATGGTAACTAAAATGTTGGCTCTGATAAGAAAATAGCTTTTGCCAAACAAAAAATCCCAGTGTCTCATAAAGCTGGTAAATCCCAGTGTCTCATAAAGCTGGTATTCTGTCAATATCTTCAAGTACTACTGAACAAATGAGGCAGCGGGGTCCTTAAAGTTCCTTCCTGCAGACCTTATAGAGCAGAATTGTATTTAAATTCTTCCATTTTATTTGGGATTAAAAACTGCACATTTAAATTTGGTGTCTTGTTAAACAAAAACAAGTGGATATAGTCCCTGTAATAATCTCTCCTGCAAGACTGTTTTAAATACCTCTAAAATATTTTTTCAAGAAATCCAAATGACCCCTTCCTCTTGCACAGAAAAAAAAAATCTTCACCTTGACCAAAGATGGGTTAAGTTCCAGAGACTGTGATGAAAGTTTGGTCCGAGTGTAAATCTGCCAATTTATTTTAGCCCTATAACTTGCACTTTCTAAATATATAGATATTTTCCCACCTTTGATTCCACATCATACAGTTGAATATTTAAGACCGAATGATCAATATCTATTTAGTCTGTAAACATCATGGTCTGTGTACTATGGATCTGCAGCCTGTTCTGCTGAAATGTGAACACAATTATTTTGGCTCCACTTTCCCTTCATTTTGGATGCTAAATTTGTTTAAATTTGAAATCTATTTGATAGTAAATATTTAAGGGAAACTTTAAAAAAATACTGCAAGATTCTAACCTGGTGTAGTTTTCTGTTTTTATTGAGCCATAGAAACCCTGTTTTTGATTGCTCAATAATGCTAATCTACACTGTCGAGAACATTGCAGCAACCTATCAGCAGTGTTTACACCCACTAATACCTCTTTAGGGGTTTCCCTACACTTGATAGTTATGCATTTCCATATTTTAAATTATGAAAAGTGATACTCAAAAAAACAGTCCCATGTGGGGGGCTTAGCCCCAATAGCTCCTAATTATACCAATACCATAGTCACATGACAGTGGAGAAAAAGGGAAGCATCAAACTGCAGTGTTGGATTGTAGCATCCAACACCATGAAAATAAGTGAACCATAATATTCAAATGTTAGTCTAAAAATGTGTGATTGTACATGCTTCAGCAAAGTGTAGGTATGCCCTTTTCCTCATATCTAAAACTGAATATTTAAGCACAAACAATTCCATCACTTTCATATTTAGTGAAGCCGTAGATATTTCTTTTAAGCTGCAAATGTTTTCAAATTTTTGCTCTGTCTTTTGTCTCAGTGTAGCTCTGAAAAAACTAAAAAGCTGTAGGAGTTTATTGGTAAGTACTCGAGTTTTAAGCAAATGCTGTTTCAGTCATTCCCATAAGGTGATCTTGCTTGTTTTTCATTGTAAGAAGGGAAAGGTGTATACCTAATGTATAAATAGGCACATTTTGTATGTATGGATTCTGAATGGTAAGCTACCATGTTGTTGTTTTAGAGCCATATGTGTAAAAGGTACAAAAGGGAAATCTAATTTAAGGAGTATATACATCTTTGCACTCCTCCCCAGTGTGAACAGCTTCACCCCATGTTACCCTAATGTTTTATTTTGGGTTGCATAACGGTGCTAAATTAAAGTCTGTTATCCTGCTTTGTCTTGTGTTTGTACGTATCTGAAATTATAGTATTTTTTATACATTTGAAGAGTATTTGGATGATCTGCCTGGATAAGATCGTCCAAGTATGGGAAGATTTGAACACCTTTTGTTCTACAAAAGGCTACCACAGGAGTTAGACATTTTGTGAATAACCTTGGCGCTGCGGGCAAAGCAAAGGGCAAGGCTGTAGATTGCACTGCAAAACACAGGAATTTCCGATTAAGATGCATGAATAGGGATGTGAAGATATGCATCCTTAGGTCTGAAGTAGCCAGATAAGAACTGGGGGTCAAGAGTGGAAGAAGTGTTTGGAGGGAGAGCATGTGGAAGGTGGGTACATGGAGCAAAAGATTTAGAAGGCACAGGTCAAAGATGGGTCTCCATGGGCCATCCTTTCTTATGACTAGGAAGAGTCTGGAATAGAAACCTAGGCTTTCCTGTCCTGGAGGGAACTTTTGAATTGTACCCTGTCTGACAAGATCTTGAATGACTTGTGGGATGAAATGAATTTGGTCCTTTGGAGGGTGTGGGGATACCTTTTTGGGATAGGTTTTTCCCCTCCAAGTCATGAAATATCCTTTTTCCACTATTGACAATACCCAGGTGTCTGAGGTGATCTGTTACCACAGGGGAAGACAGTGAGAGAGGTGGGCAGATGGGGAAGATGAACTGTTAGATCTGTCATGAAAGGGCTGTCTTGGAGTATTTTGAGAGGAGGTAGGCCTGACTGAGGAATGTTTTCTGGCACCTTTTCTGGGTTTGGTGGAAGGTGGTGTGGAAGCCTTCCTGACAAATCTGGGTTTGGCAGGGTCATTTCTGACACTTGGGCACTGGTGAGACAAAATGATGTTTGATGTCCTGCAGCTCCTTGCTCTTTTTCTGCAGATTTGTAAACAGTTCTGCTGACTGCTTTCCAAAGAGAAAGCTATTGTCAAGAGGAGCGTCCATAATTTTGCTTCTGAAATCATCAGGCAATGATTGTAGCCTGAGCCAGGTATACCTATGGAGGACTGAGGCTGAAGCAGCTGACCTAGCTGATGCTTCCGCAGCACCATAGCTGCATTTTATAGTATGTTTAGTGACCTGTACATCTAATGAATGGATAGAAGCCAGCTGTGCCTTAGTGGATGAATTTGTAATTGAGTTCAGTTGATCCATGGCTTGTGAGACCAGGTCCAAAGCATATTTGATCATATGCATTTGGTAATTGATGGCTCTAAAGGCCAGGGTGGAAGATGTGTACATTTTCTTCCCTAAGCTGTCCATCATTTTACTATCTTTATCTGATGGGAGCAAGGAAGAAGGGGGAATCTGTCTGGATTGTTTATCCAGAGAGAGCAATTACAGCAGGGTATGCCATAAGAGGCTTAAGAAATTTGAAGTAATCAGGAACTTTATAGAACCTGTCTGGTCTTTTTGGAGATGGTGGCTGATATCTGGAGCTTTGGAAGCTGAGGCAAAGACATCCAATTAGACTGGGATCACTAGAGGAATGGCTGTGGGAGAGGGGGATTGCATCTGCAGGAGCTCATAATATTTATTTTGAACACCTGTTTGTGTGGAATCCCATTTGAAGTAGTCATTCATTTTGGAAATGTTTTCCCCAAAGGTGATGTCTTCAGATGAGGAATCGCCTTCTAGAGAATCCTCTTCAGGAGAGCAATATCCTAAGGGAGAAACCAGTTGTGAGGAATAAGAAAGGGGAGTCCTCTAAAGAGGAAGACAAAAAAATCTTCAGGTGTCTGTGGATGAGGCAAGGGGCCCAAAGAAGCAGGTCTTGGACTCAAAGCTGGCAGACTAGAAGGGGTCTTTGAGGAAGTAGGCCTAGGGGCCATAAAGGCCTGGAAAAGAGATTGGCAGGCATTCTTTCAATCAGGAATACTATCTGAAGGAGCAAGCAAATTCTTACAATTCTATTTCCTTTTTTAGAGGAGTCTTTGGTCCAGGCTGAGCAGGCATAGGCCTGGGATATGAGGACACCAGAGGATTAGAAGAGCTTTCCTCCATTATGGAAGCTGCCATAAGCCATTCGGACAAACCTGGTTCTCCCCTGACATCGGAAGATGACATAGTTGGTACCTCCAAGGACATGTAGGCTGGAGAAACTAGGGTGGCATCTGAAGTGGTACCTGCCAAAGTCGCCAAAGTCATCGGATGTATCAGTGGCTGGTGGGATGTCCAAACCTAGTGGCACAGGTGCTTTTTCTGGCCCTGCTACTTTGGCCTTCTTTCTTCAAAATGTTGGTTTTCCACAAATACGTTTAGGGCTGAGAGATGGCTGCACAGAGTTTTAGGGACAAATGACTGGCAAATAGAACATGCTTTGTTGTCATGGGAAGCCCCTAAAGAAAAGAGGCAGAGGTTGTGGCTGTCTGTTTGGGATTTGACGTCTGCACTTATATTTTCCCTTCCTAGATGACATGGATCAAATCGGCTTAAGGAAAAAACAAAAAAAAAAAAAAACAGCAACCAAAATAGAAAATGTTACCCAATGGGGTACTTATCTTTTGGAAGACACTGGTGCAGAGCAGAACAAGCGAGCTGAAGTTTGATGGCAGAGAAGTTATGAGGTCTGTGCATGTGGACATCACATTTATGGCCCACGGTTTATAGTACCTACGTGTGATGTCCCACACACCATACAGCAGCCAGCCTAAGCTTTTGTATATGGGTTGGATGTTTGGGTCACCTCAGGTGGAGGATCCCTCATGTTAGGAATACTGCAACATGAGAACAGAAGGACATCTCCTTTTAGACTAAATGACATTGGGTGGTCATGTTTCACTATTGCAGTATTAACAGTGTGGGTTGTTATTGCTGTAGTAACCCTTGGCCAGCCCAAATACCAGTGACTTTAAGCCCTACTCCTGGGCTGGAGGAAGCCCTGTACCTGATGTCAGGACATCTGTTTATATAAGGGTCATTGGCCATTGCCATCAGAACTTGAAACCTTCATAAGACTGAGTCAGAAAAGCAAAGTGCTCTTTTGGGGAACCTTTCATTTTATTTTCTTGTGTGCCTCTGGTAGAAGTACTAGAACTAATACCTTTCTAGATTATGAAAAGCAGATTCACATCTGAACTGTCACACCCTTTGTTTATTTTGCTTGGGCCCACAGTACAATGTACCCACTGTACTTACTTTAAACATACCATCTGACATCTGGCCAAATCCCTTGATCAGTTTTTAGAAAAAGAGGGCATTGGGGGATCTTCATGCACTATGGTCTCCACTGATTTTGACCTAAGTGTAGGGAGAAGTGTCCAAACCATTTGAAGGTAAGAGAGAGACAACTGTCATCAGCCAGTCCACCCAGACTCCTGTTTGAAGGAGAAGACTGTTTTGTAGTCCCTTTTGGTGACTGAAGGTAAGTCTGAGGTCACTGATATGTACCCTTTGGAGTCAGATATGCCTCCAGCCCCTGCCCTTGTCTGCAAGAGTCATCATTGGTTAGGTCTGAGTTCACTCTGTAGGCCTCTGCTTCTGACTTCTGAGCTAGGCCTTCAGAGAAGGAGGGCAGAATCCCCAACTCTACCAAGGGGTAATCAGTTGACCATGTGCAGGCCACAGCTGACCTGCCTGCTTGCTTTATGATCTCAGTTCTTCTGACACCGCACCCAAGCCTAAGACCAAAACAAATGATTTTTCTGGCTTGCCACAGCCTATGTCTTCTGGCTTACAACCCCAACATGCCTACCAGCAGGAACTACTTGGATTGGATGAAGACCTCATTCAAATTGTGGTATCCAGACAGCACAGTCCTATTAGACTTACTGCTACTACTGGATCTGTTTCAAGGGAAAATAAAGGAGGACACCCCTCCCCAAGAAACCTCTACTTCCTATGACTCAAATGGGATGTGCTGGCTCACCTGAGGATTTCATCTTCAGTGAAATGCACCATTAAATGATAGTTTTTCCACAGGGAAGCTCAGGACTGCCCTCTGTCTAAAAAACAAAAAAAGGTTGGAGAATTTTTGAAATTCTGTGAAGGTAAACCTGTGGCCATTCCTTCAGTATTAAAAGTTGTGGATGAAATAATTTTGGACACTTCCTTGCAGCCTGACTCCCAACCACCTGTTCCTAGAAAACCAGACCATTTTTAGGTTTCTGGAATCCCGCAAACAGCTCTTTAAGAATCCTATTGATACCCTGAAGTGATGATTCTGGGCTGTAAGGGACTTCTAGGAACCATTTGCCAAAGGACGGAGAAGAGAAACGTTGATAGATTTCCTAGGAAAGTGCATAGTTTTACCACCCTGGCCTTGAGAGCTCTCAATTGCTAGTTTCGTGTGATTAAGTACCAGTAAACTCTACTGGACCATATGAAGGAGAAACTGGAGGGGATGGAGTACAGGGCTCTCTCCAAAGAATTGCTAGATGTCTACAACTGTTTCTCAAGTTGCAAAGCATTCTTAAGCCTTGATGCTTCGGAAGTATCAGGCATGGCAGCCACCTCTGGGTATGTTATTTGCAGCCATGCTTGATTAAGTGAGCAACTCCTTCCAGAGCATGTAAAGTCTAAGATTATAAATGCACCTCTGGAAAATGGCTTTTTATTTGGACTCAAGGCTGTAGTTCTTTTCTCTTTGGAGGAGAAAGCTAAATCTATGGAGACTGTTAAGCACTTTCTGCAGGCTCAGCCACCCAGGTTTAATAAAGTATCCCACTAAGGCCTTGTACATTCCTTTCTCAACTTGGGCAACAAGGGAAAAGGGTCAGAATAGATGGACTGAGGCAAGCAAAAGGCTACCTCTAGGCCTTGTTCATCCCAACATCAGGGGTCCAGTATGGAGCAACCGTAACTCAGCAGTCCCTTCCATGTTCCCTTTCCTTCATATCCAACCCTAAACCCCTCCCCAATCCTCTTTTCCTTCTACAAATTTAGAGAGAAGGTGTTCCTCCTTTTACCACAAGTGGGCAAAAGGTATCCCAGAAAAAATGGGTTTTGAACATTAAAAACAGGTAAAACTGTCATTCACCTCTCTGCCAAAGCTTGCGGGCATACCCTCTGTTCCAGCAATTGAAGTTTGGCAGCTATTGCCAAAGTAGGTTTACTGCTGCTGCAGCAAGGCTCAGTTAAAAATGGTGCCTCTCCCTGGAAAGGAGAAAATGGTATTACTTCATACTTTTTTTTCCAGATTAAATAGATTTCTGCTTGCTCCAAAGATCAAAATGCTAACACTGTAAAAGCTCTTGCCTATGTTGACACCTTAGTTGTTTGTGGTTACTGTAGCTCTAAAATATGCCCATCTCCACATCCCCATTGCAAAGGCTCACAGCAAGCATCTCTGTTTCAAAGCAGGTGGCAATAACCATCAATTTTCTTCTCTGCCCTTTAGCTTGTCTACTGCACCCAGAGTATTCTCAAGCTACCTAGCTGCAGTAACTGCCTTGTGATTGACAAAGGGCATTCGGATCTAACCCTACCTATGGCATTCGGATCTAACCCTACCTATATGGTTGCCTGATCCAAGAAGATTATGTAAATGAACTTCTTGCTGCCCTGTGTCTCGCCATACACACGTTCTCCAGCCTAGGATTCACCCTAAATCTGAAAAAGTCAACTTTGTTTTTGAGATGGAGTGCTGTTTTTCTACAAGCTTTACTGAACACAGAGAAATGGCTCTTCTCCCAAAGGGAAAGATCACATCTGATGTCAATTTTCATTCTGCCCTCAACTGATGGGTTCGGATCCAATCCCTCAGATCTGACCCAGCCATTGCTAAAGCTTGTGGCAACCAAAAACTCTCAAGCTTCTCCCTTACCCATAATGCACCAACCCCAATTACCCCAGATTTTATTTGCTGCTTCAAGCAAAAGATGAGTCATTTCATCTCTCTTGAGCATTAGTAAGATAAACCTTTTATAGTAGTATCCCTTACTGTCAGAGAGACAGCAGGAAATTTATAACCACATTAAAATGTCTTCTGTACCTCTTTGATACTATAGTTAGTATCATCTTTCCCTTTAAGACATTGTCGAAGTTATTATCATTGTTAGTATTTCTCTCTTTCTAATTTTTCCATTTTTTTAAAAAAAAAAAAAAAAAAAAAAAAGCTTTTCTTTCTGTCTTAAGACTGTTAAGGATGGCAGATAAACCAGCAGGTTTTAAAAAATGTACTAAGTGCGAGCACAAGTTGCCAATTTCTGATGCCCACACACTTTGCTTCTACTGTTTGGGTCCCCTCCATTTACAAGAGACTTGTTCAATTTGTCATGGTTTTAAACCTCATGCGTTGGTGGAACACAAAAATAAGCTTCTCCTAAAAAGCCTCCTTCCTTGCTCCTTTAGGGAAGCTGTATATCGGAAGGTGCTTCTTCTTCCTCTAAATCAAAAGCTGCAAAAATTAAAGTGTCATTCTCTCCAAAGCTGCATCATCTTCCTCCAAGTTTGGACTCCTGAAGAAAGAGGTCTCATAAGGACCTGGTCTCAACCCCAGATCCAAAGAAGGCTAAACTTCATGATTCTGCTAAAAAAAATATATATATTGGATCCAACACCTCCTCAATCAGATCCAGTGAAGTCAAAGTCCTCTGATATGATGTCATCCAATCCATTATTTTTAAAATCTGACCTTCAGACTACCACATTTCTGCTCAGGACTAGGAACTCTCATTGGATCTGGTTCCTGATGGGGGGTACCTTCTACATTCCTAGAAAGACCCTGGTCTCCATCCATATACTCCACTCATTCTTCCAAAAGCCTTCCAGAAGAAGATGTGGAGAGACTGCTTAAGAAGGTACTCTTGGCTCAGAGCCAGATTGGTGTTCATTCAGCTCCTAGCCCACTGGGTCAGGAGATCCACAAGCCTACTATTCTCCCTGTTACAAATTCCTCCTCTGACTCCTGTAGCTTCAGAGTTTTTGGATCCAAGTCATCCAGATCCATCTGACTTGGATCCAAGGATAACTTTATCCTTGAATCTGAGATGTTCTGTGAGGGCTCTGGTCCCATCAGATCCAGAGAGCTCCCAAAGCTGTAGTTTACATATAGGATCTGAGGTGCTGTATTTGACTCCAAAGATTTCAGAGTCATCTCTGCACCTTGGAGCCTCGAGACTGGATAGCTTGACTCTGGCTTTCACCTCATGGGTTGTGATCTTGGAGCAGGGGAGGCCTGCAATTCAGAAGCTTTTTTTTTTTTTTTTGGATCTCTCTCTCTCTGAGCCACTCTGCCTTAGAGGCTCCAAACAGTATTTTCTGCTTTGACGGTGCTAACAGATCCTTCCTCCTAGGATTGTAAGTCCTCTGTCATGGTGTCTCAGTGCTCATAGCTTCACAATCTCCTTCCACAGGTTCAGTCAGTACCAAAACCCCTCCTCTTCTGATGCCTCCCCAGGACACCCCACTGAAGAGGTTCCTAAGAGGAGGACTTGTAAGAGGAAACAGACTTTCAGGAGAAGTCCATCACTGAAGGGACAGGTTTCAGTGAAGGTGAAGGGTCCCCACAATCACCTCCTGAAGACGTCTACTTTTGAGATATAATAGAAATTCTTAAGCAAAGAGGTGGTTGGATGTCCAGCAATGGCTGAGGAATCTGTTCTTCTGGAAACTTTTGGTACTGGACCCTCTACCTCCTGGGTGACTCCAACTGCTGATGAGCTCATTGACTAGCTCTCACAGTGGGGGTGGAAGGACCCTGACACCACAGAGTCCATTCCTTGCAGACCAGATAGAATAATGGCACCACTGGCGGATAGACCGTTTTGGGGGAAGGGAGTTCCTGTTGATGCCATGGTCATTGCGGCAGCCACCAAAAAGGAACTAGCTAAGGAAAGTTCTGTCTATCCCTCCCAGCAGGGAGTTGTGGGTGATGGACAGATTTGGGAAGCATGTCTATGCTTCAGTGACCTTTGCCTTGAGGTCTCTGAACTATTTGTCACACTAGCCTAGTAATCAAATACCCTCTTGGGTGCTGTTTCTGATGAATTTCAGGCATCTGTTACTTCTCAGCTGATGATCCTACAGTCTATATTCAATTCATCCATGAGGTTGACCTGACATGTAGCATAAGGAACCTCAAGGGCAGTGGATTCAAGTGTTTCCATAAGGAGATACACCTGGATGCATATCTGTGAGTTTACAGAGCCTTTCAAGTCGTCTTTCATCAAGGCTACTTTTGACAGAATGTCTTTATTTCACCCAAAGGTAAAAGACACACTGTCCAGGTGTGAAAAGGATGGAAAGACCCCATCTGCCATGGGTGTGTGTTTTTCGAGTCCTCAAAGAACTTTTTCCAGAAATCGAGGTGGTTGAAAAATGTAGTTCAAGAAGTCTGAGTCCTTTTCAAGACACAGATTGAGGAAGTTCCCCCAGAGGCAGACTAGGGAGATCTGATGACCGAAGATGCCTCAATGGCAGAGGAGGCCCACAGAACTGGGTTCCAGAGAATCGTTCTTTGACGAACCCTACCAGAACTCCTTAAAGAAGGCCTGATTCCCCACCTCTGGAGACTGCCTAAGGATGCTAATCCCTGCACCAGAGAGCCTGGCTCGATATAACAAAAGGTACTTGGGTGCAGAGGATTATTTCCAGAGGCTATATTTTACCCTTTTCCCTTTCTCCCCCAGTCTCAAGTTAAATCTCTGTTCCACCCAGTCAGATGGAACAAGCAGCAATTCAAATACAAAAGCTGTTAGAAAGAGTCATCCAATAGTTCCCACCAGACCAGGTAGGATCTGGAACTTACTCAAGGCTCTTTTTGGTGCCAAAGAAAACTGGGGACTGGAGACCAATCCTGGATCTCTCCAAACTAAAGACAGTAGAAGAGCCAGGTTTTGGATGGCGACAGTTTAGTCCATTCTCCCCTTTCTGGGCCAGGATGACTGGATGTGCTCTATAGACCTTCAGGACACACTATCACATAAAGATTAACAGATGATTCAGAAAGTACTTACACTTCCAGCTGGGAGCCAGTCATTATCAGTTCAGAGGACTACCCTTTGGACTCACCACAGCTGGCCAGGGTGTTTTCCAGGTGCATGGCAGTAGTAGCAGCTCACCTGAGATTGCAAGGCTTCTGAGTGTTTCCATATCTAGATGACTTGCTCATTACCACTCTGACCATGGCATCAACTCGTATGTACAAGAGACCAGGTTCTGCAGACATGCTGTCTTCTGGAGAGAACCATAAACTGCAACAAATCCCATCTGCAACTGACACCAGCTTTAGAGTTTATAGGAGTTATTTTCAATACAATGACACAACAATTGCTTCCCTTTCTTAACTGAGAGTTCAGACCATAAGAGTTTGTCAAAAAAATCATCTACAGCACCTCAATTCAGCCCATCTGGTTCTTCAGGCTCTGAGATCAATGGCAGCAGCAAAAACATTGGTACTACTTGCCAGTTTTTATATGAGAATTCTTCAATGGATGTTAGTTGCTCAATGGTCAGTTCTTTCTCAAGTACAGGCTAACACAGAAGGTCTTTGGCTAATGAAGTTCACAGATGACTGCAAACTATGAGCCATAATCAAAACTCATAACTATGTGGACATCCTACAAAAGGGCCTCACTGAGACAGATACCTGGTGTCAAAACCATGGACTCAAGCTCAATGCCAAAAAGTGCATTGTCATCCCCTTTGGTAAAAACTCTGTACCCATGAACTACAACATAGGTGGTAGTATATTTAATGTCGAAATTGTGATGAGACCTTGGGACACAGGTGGACAGTAGTCTCTCCTTTGAAAATTACAATGCCACAGTAGTCAGGAAATCCTTCTACGTGGCACACCTCATCACAAAAGGTTTCTCATCCAGAAAAAAAAAGAGGTCATTGTTCCCGTCTACTCTTCACTCATTAGACCCATTATAGAGTACAACACCCCTTTTGGTATGTACCTCAGAAGACATCTACAACAACTGGAAAGGCCGCAGAAATACCTCATGAAGAGGATTACCGGCCTCTAACAGATGCCCTACGCAGACAGTCTCAAACTCCAGCTTTACTCCGTCACATATCGCCCACTCAGAAGTGATCTCTGCCTAACATACAAAGCTATGTCAAACCCAGAGCTGTTGGACATGCTCCACTTCCCAATCCCTCTGAGCTACATGCTCTAGGGACCTAAACCTTGTCGCCACAATAAATGGAACATGCCGGAGGGATAGATTCCTGTCCCAGAGACTTCCCATACTCTGGAATAAACTACCTATCTATACCAAACAAAGCTCCTCATTAGCACTCTTCAAGAAAAATCTTGATGATTGGATGTGAAATAGGAAATTCACCCCGGGGATCACCTCTGTGGCTCTGCTCAACAGTGGCACAGGAAAATAATTTTCTTGGGTGGCAAAAGCCAGGGTACCTTTTTGGCTGGGTTGTATAAGCCCCAGGGCCGATAGCCTAGTACCTACCTATGAGGTATAAGGTGAGACTCGCTCATCTGCAAGATAAATCTGAAATGGTGGATTCATTTAGCCCAGGTTGTCCATTCATTCCCATTCAACCCAAGGCCATAGTGACCACAAATGCCTCCCAGTGCACCTGGTCCCTTGAGGAGGCCATTTTGCAGTGCTGTTAGTACTGCAGGCATTTCAGAATGCTCTCTCTTTAGGGAACTGCAGGCATTTCAGAATGCTCTCTCTTTAGGGAAAATTGCAGTACAGTCGGACATGTCTGTCGTCTGGTACATAACAGAGAGGAACCAAATCCTACCCATTGTGTCGAGAAGCTCTCAAGAGTGTGACAGTGGGTGATTTCTTCCAACTGCTTTCTTTTAGCAATGCACATTCTAGGGAATTCCAATGTGATAGGTGAATTGAGCAGGTGCATTCTTCTACCTCATGAATGGTCCCTCAACAAAAAGATTGTGAATACAATCTTCTGCCAATAGGGCCAGCTTTGCAATCCATTCATGTCCCTCCTGAACAACAAATGTAGCAGCTACTTTTCCCTAATCCCCAAGGGACGCTCTACTGCACAATTGGTCCCCCAGTCTCCTTTATGCATATCTTCCCACTCCATTAATTCTCAAATTTTGTCAGAAAGCTGCAAGGTTGAAGAACAAGGTCATTCTCATCACCCCTTATTGGCCTTGACAAATTTGGTTTGCCTTCCTTTGGCCTCACCTGATTCAACCAACTTGGTTTCTGAATCCAACTCCGAACTGCCTGTCTCGCCCAATAGGTATGATACATCCAGACATAGTGCTTCCTCCAGGTCCATTAACAGCCAGACAACCTATGCTCTCTTCTCCAGTCTGTCTCATTCTTTTTTCTCCCATAAACCTTCCACCTGAAAATTGTACTCCAGCAAATGGAAGAGATTTGGGTTTTTTTGGCTCAAAAACATACTATTGAACCTTTCTCAGCTCTCATTCTATTTTGGAATTTCTAGTACATCTTTCTGAAGATGGAGCTAGTTCTTCTACTGGTAAAGTACAATTAGCAGCAATTTCCAATTTTCATGTTGGAATAGATGGTGCTTCTGTAGTGTCGCCCCAAGTTGAGCAAAGCTTTTTTAAGACACACTATTTTAAGGCCACCTTTTAAAGATCTTAATCCCCCCTTGGAACCTAAACCTTGTGCTGCAGTCTCTTATACAATCCCCTTTTGAACCCTCACCTACATGCAAACTCAAATATCTTTCATGGAAGACAATTTTCATAGTAGCCATTACCTTGGCCAGAAGAATTTCAGAGATCCAAACATTGTGCTCGAAACCTCCATACTTGATTTTTAGAAAGTCGGTGTTGCCTTTCTATCAACCCGTCCTCCCCAAAGGTGGTGTCAGAATCCAATATAAATCAATTAATTTGCCAGTATTCTTTCCCAAAATTTCTAACAAAGTAGAATACATATTACATTTATTGGATGTTCATAGACTGTACCGTTTTTAGTTACATAGGGCAAAAAACATTAGAAACTCTGATCAGTTATTTGTTTCATATGCAGAACCATTAGGTAAACCAGTTACCAAAGGTACTCTAGATGGATAATGAATTGCATTTTTTTTGTGTATAACAAATTGGGCATTGCTCTGACAAAACCTTTTTGAGCCCACTCCACCAGATCCATGGCAACTTCCTCAGTTTTTCAATCCAGAGTGTCCATGGATGAAATTTGTGCAGCAGTTACTTGGACTACTCCCCATACCTTTATTCATTGCAAATTAGATCTGATCTCCAGAAGAAGTGTATCTTTTGGTCCTGTGGTACTCAGGAATATCTTTCCTTGAGTCCACCCTGGAAATTGGGTAGCTGTGGACTCTGCCTCATCAGTTGAGGACAGAATGAAAATTGACATCAGATCAAGAAGTTATATATTCACCATAATGTTCCATCTGTGTTGTGCATTTTCCTTCTTCCTCAGCTTCCCTCCCACCAACCCCCATCCTTATGGCTTCTGGAAGAATGAGTGCTTAGTGGACATATATGTCCTTATTTTTTATATAAGCTCCAGATATAGTTTCTCCGTAGTAATTTCCATCCTTTACTTTCTACTAAGGCAGCAAACAAGATCTGAGGTAATTGGGTTGGTACATTATGAGTAAGGGGGTTGGTACATTATGAGTAAGGGAGAAGCTTGAGTGTTTTTAGTTGCCACAAGCTTTAGCAACAGCCAAGTCAGATCCAAGGGATTGGATCTGAACCCATCAGTTGAGAAAGTGTGAAAATGGACAACACAGATGGAACATTGTGGTGAGTACATAACTTTATTTCTGACACTAATTCAATTTTCACCTATCGGCATCCCAGCAAGGGAGCTATTGTGAGAGTACTGAGGTGTATGGCCTCATGTATCCTAATGATCCTTCTAGCCAGATTTAAGGGGGATGCATTGTTCTCTCAAATATGTAGAACCAACACAGTCAGTCCCTCAAGCACAAAATTAAACTCTTTCTTGGTCTCAAAATGAATTGGAAGTAGTGGATCCTGCAACCAAAACGTAGCACTGCCTTTCAGAATTCCTTCACTAAAGCAGCCCCTGATCACAAATACCTTGGACCTAGTTTGAGGGGCCATGTGCACAGATTTCAAGTACAGGGAAAATGAGAAGTGGACTTAATTAGTAGCCACATAAACCTCAAGAAAATGATGGCTGCACAGAAGGGCATTCTTAAAATCGGGCAACACCACAGTGATGTGGTACATAAAACATTTGGGAGGAACCCATTCCTATCCACTGTGTCACCTGATGTCATTGTGTGATACATATCAGATGTTGGTACTTGCATCTTCTAGCACAATACCTGCCAGAAGCAAGCAATCTATTAGCAGACTGCCTTAGCTGGTCAGAAGTAAATCCTCATGCCTGGACCCTAAACAAGGACCTGTTCAAACTTATTAACTTGTTTTGGGGTGTGCCAGAAATAGACCCCTTTTGTTTCAAATCAAAACAGCTTAAAAAATGTTCTCAATTGCCACAAATCCCAAGGCCTGGAGGGGCGGATGCCTTCTTCCTATGAACAGATATTTTCTTTATGTATTCCCTCATCTCCAGGATTTTACTGAAAATGACAGAGACTAAGGTGATAATCATAGCACCTTTTTGGCTGAGAGAACATCGCTTTCCTTTCCTCAACAGCCTGAGCATGAAACTAGGGTTGCTACCTCAAAAGGTGAACCTTTTGACCCAGAACATAGAAACCAACATACAGTCTATGCACTTTGACATTGAGAGCATGATTAATGTACTGACTGCCCCTCAAGGGTTTTCTTTGGCAAGGACATGCTAGTAAGCTAGTAAACCAAGCACTAGAAAATCCTATAAATATAAATGAAGGAATTTTCTGTCTGGTGTCAAGAAAAGCATATCATTCCTAGGTCTACAGAGAATCCTGCACAACCTTCTCTTTTACTCAAGTCTGGTTTATCTTATTCTTCAGTTAAGGTTCACATTTTAGCCATTTCTGCCTGCCTCCCTATGCAGCAGCCTCTTTTTTTCAGTTCCTTAAAGATGTTCTACACCTTGGACTACTCCGATGAGATCCCTCACTTTCCTGGGACCAAAACTTTGTTTTAGAAAAAACTTGCTTTAGTAACCCTTGAGCCTGCATCAAAAGCAGACACAAAATTTCACAGAAAGCAACAATTTTGGTTGCTATTACTTCCGATAGGTGGATTTCAGAACTGCAAGCCTTTTTGTTCATTTACTCTCTTATTTTTCACCAAGACAGAGTTACTATCAGAATTAATACTTTCATGCCCAAAATGGTCTCTGAACTATCCTTAATTCAGTATACATCTTCCTGCATTCTTCCCTCACCCACAGTGTAGGGAAGGATGCAGCCCCATTCAATGGATCACAGACGGCTCAAGTTCTATCTGGACAGTCTAAGACTTTTACAAAGTCCAGACATCTTTTTGCAGTTTTCACAAACAAACCATTTCATATGGATTTTGGTCTGTATTGTCTTTTGCTACCAACGTCATGGAAAGCAGACTCCTGAAAATATTCAAGTTCCTTCTACCAACGCTGCTACTACTACTACTTTCCTTAGAGGAGTTTCCACCAGAGAAATTTTAGAGGCTTCTGCTTGGTTGGTCTTGTCCAAACCTTTACTAAAAATTACAACTTACCTGTCTTTCCCAGAACCAGGACTGGCTTTGCCTCTGCAATTTTGTACAGCATCTTGACCTCTGCCTAAGTTGCTCTTCAACCTTCCCTTTCTCAGCTATGGGAAGCTTCCCACATTTAGTACTGCAGCAATGAAATGTGATGAACATAGTACACTTGTGCCTTCTTACCATAAATGTAGATGTTGGTGTCACTGTTACAGCAGGTCTTCCCTCCCTCCTTCCCCATCTGTGATCCATTGTACTTGTGATGGACACCTCTTTCCTCTCCATTCTCCCTTCCATTTTCCACCATCCTTTGGATCTTTAGGCTGCTAGCTCTTCTTCCATACATGTCCGCCTTGACTGGGGCTCCTTTTTGGGCAAGATAGCACTGGCCAAAGACTTTTAACACCCAGATGTCCTGACATCAGGCACAAGGTATTCCGCCAGGCCAGGAGGAAGACTTAGTCTCTGGTATTCCGACTGAGCAATGGCCACCACAGCAAGAATAACCCACATTGTTAGTACTGTGATAGTGAAGACACATCTACAGATGTGGTAAGTAGACACAACTATACTTTCTCCCTTCTCATGCATCAGGCCAGGATCAATTACCAAAAGTTTCTTCAAAGACCAGGAGAGTAAGGCCACCGGTCTCTCATCCACTCCAATTTTCTGAACCTATTAGGATGCTAGGTTTTAATCCCTTTTAAGCACCTGTTTAAGGAGGATGTGCAGCAGGTATGAAAGGGTATATAGAAAATCTGCTCATAGAAAATTCTGTTTAGCCAAATGGAAAAGATTTCTCCTCAGTGTAGTAACAGCTATCAGGACCCATTCCAGGCAGGAGCACTACTGGTTCTCCAGTAATTATGGATTGCTCATTTCTGGCTAGTAATACACTTCTGTCAAGGTACATCTTTCTGCCATTTTAGCTAGTATTCCATTAGACCATGCCCCCCCCCCTTTCCTCCTTTTTTTTTTTCTTTCTCTCTCCAGATGAAGCGATTATTGAAAGGAGTGTTAATAGACCACATAGGAAGCAAGTGTACCAGCTTGGGATATAAATTTGGTTTTAGACAAGCTAACTGTACCCCCATTTGAATTTGTAATGAGTACTACCCTAAATTTCCTTATATTGAAGATGAATTTGCTTATTGCTCTGATCTCAGCTGGAAGAGTATGAATTTTAAGCCCTAATGGCTGTTCCCCTTTTTGCAGCCATTCTTAATAATAGAGCAAGTCTTAGAATTAAACCTTTCATTTATGCCTAAGGTGATATCTGAATTGGGCCTGAATCATTCTATTCATTTTCCTGTGTTCTTTCCCCAACCCAAAACAGAGGAGAAGGAATACATCATTCCCTCTATGTACCCTGACAATCCAGATGCTTCTTGGACAGGGCAAAAAATTTAGGCTGTGTGCCAACTTTTTATTTGTTAAGAAGGTAGGAAAATATGGCAACCCATTTCAGAAAAGAAAAATATCCACATTGTTATCAAAGGCTATTCTGTTCTGCTGTTATCATGGAACAGCCCAACAATGTTAGAGCATGGACTTCCAAGATGGCAGCACAATGATCAACAACTTAACTTCAGCTCTCCCATTGTGAAAAAACTTAGACAAAGGCCAGGAACACTCATTTTTAATAAATTCAGTTACTGGCTAGTAAGTACAATATTGCCTGGCTGCCAGCAAAGAAGAAACTAAGAGAGCCTGGAAGAAAATAAACTAGAAAAGGTGTTGACTGGGAAGAATTCTGCAGCTGTTCAGCAAAAAATAGTTCAAGCTTCGGGTTTAGTGCAAGGCATGGCTTTCAGTAATCTAGAGGAATGAAACCAATCCAATGTGCTCAGAGCTGATTAAAATAATCGAAACGCTATAGGAGTATTGTCAACTCAAATAACAAGAGGTTGGAAAAATGGAAGAAGCTTTAAACAGCTTACAGTCAAAATGTCGAGGTGGCTTACCTCAACAAAAGGACAAACATGGAGTGGCAGAGAGGCAAAACTGCAAACAATTCCTGTCGACTTTGAAATGTCAGTACAGAGATTGTGTTTGCAGTTTACAGTGTCTGTGTTTTAAAGGGCATTGCACTACAGTGGGGATCAGGAAAATTACCCTTTTACTCACTATAGTGCGATCTTGGAGTATATATATGTAGCAGGGGGTGTGTGGGGTGCAGGGGGGCTTGTCCCCCTGAAAAACAGGATATTTTCTGCCTTGTAGCAGCTGTTTTTTTCAGGATGGTGAGTGGTCAAATATCAATTCTTTCCTTTGAAGAAATTAACATTCTAAGCAGTCATCTTAATTCTTTTTCATTGTTCCAGGTGAGGGATGTGAATGGGCAAGGTAAGTCACCATGACATTTTGATAGTAAACTGCTTTAAACAGATATTTAGATGAGCTTAATAAAACTGCAAAATTCAGAGGTCAAAATGAAGAAAAAGCTGGCTAAGTATGAATGTGTTCAAGAAAAAATATTTAAAAAATGATAGAATTAGAGGAAAGAGCATGTAGAGGAAATCTGAGATTTTCTGCTGTAAAAGAGAAAAAAGGAATAGGCTGTATGAATTTGAAGGCACAGATAGGCAACTAGACTGGTATTTCACAGCAGGAACTAGTAATTGAAAGGGCACACCATGTGTATGCTCCAAACCTGGCCACAAGAAAACAGCCAAGACCTGTATTAGTAAAGATGCAAACTTACCAGCAGTAAGAGTTGATCCTGACAAAACTGAAAGAAAAGGGCAATGCATTTAAAGTTGGAAACAGAGTGTGGAAAATTTATTACAGCAATTGGAAAGTGTTGAGAGGCAGGTGTGAGATTCAAGTTGATGTAGTCCATTGTCTTCAAACTATTTTTCCTAGAAGATCAAAGTCATTTTTTTAAGGAAATATTTGTCCAACAAAAAGTGAGTCATTAAGTAGAAGGGGACACTGCTCTTGATAGTAAAGCATGCTGATAGTCTTTGCCAGTGAAACATTTTCAATTGTTCCAAAAGGAAAATGCTTGGGAGACAGAGAAGCACAGGAGTTGACTAGAAGTATTGAACCACAGTCTGGAGATGGAGATGAAACCGGAAGTAGACCAGCAATACAGAATAAATGTGAGACTACAAAGCATCAATCACATTTGTGAAATAATGGCTGCATAAGAAAAAGTAGAAAGAGTGGACTTTTGTTGACTTTGTTAAACTTGTGGGGAAACTAAAATACATTTTCCTCCCTTGATGTCATTATGTTTGGAAGCTCACTGAGGGAGGAGAGGGGAAGATTAAGGAAAAGAGCAACTGTAACTTTCTGTTAAAGGTATTTCTATGAAACTTTTCATGATATAGATTGCATGTTTTACAATACAGCATTTTTAGTTTTTTGTATGTAATAATAGTGTATCCAGATGACTTTTTCTATAGGTATTAAGATATGGAGGCTTTACAGTTAGAAAAAAAATGCTAGACAAAGGCATGTTTAAGTTAATTGGCTGTAGTCTTAGGTTGTTGTGGTGGTAGAGGGGGTGCAAAAGTACACAGATTGTAGTACATGTACTGATATGTACTATATGTAAACTGATGTTTTTCTTTTGCATAGGTTAATATATTAAGAACCTTGGCTTAATCTAATAAGGTTTATTCAGAAACAAGTAAATAAGCGACACACATATGAACATTGAATATAATGTTTTCCTTTAGCAATAAATGTTTCAGTTTGCCTTGAGAAGCCTGCAGATGTGGCCTACATTTTTTCTCTTGCATTTCTATGGAGACAAACTGCTTATACAGCAATGAAAAGCCAGAATAGTGTTTTTTTAAGGCTAAAAGTTAATGCTTTCTGAAAGCATGTAAGTTCACATCTATGAGGGGAATAAAGATATAAAAGAACAGACACTTTTTAGTGTAAATAAAAGCATAAGCAATAACCTGCACCTTAGCATGGATAACCTCAACTTTAGGTTAGGGCTTGTGGTTGCAGCTATCTCTTTGGGACAACTGCTCCTATTAGGAGGGTTAAACTTCATTATTTCAAGATGTACATAGTTATGTATTTGTATTGAGTTAGCAGATTATGGGGTGTTTCATTTTGTTTGAGGGTTTTCTTTGTAACAAAAAGTCTTGTAAAATGTGATATAGGTTCCAATGTTGATAAGAAAAACTGTATAAAGGGATAACCTGCCAAATATCAGTGGGTGCATGTATCACAAAAGATGGAAATAGACTATTTTAAAAACTGCTGTATATAATAGGTGGGAATAATGACTTCTTATAATAATGGTAACACTTTCCATATTACCTTGGAATGTGAATGGCCTCACAGGTATAGATGAAAAGGAAAGAATAATTATATTAAGGAATGCAGTGTGTAAATGGCAATGCTACAAGAAACACATTTGGAAAGAAATGAGTATGTGATTTTGATAAATGATTTCAAGATAGATATTGAGCAGAATATTGGGGACAAAGAAGAAGGAGTACTTGTGTTAATTGCTAGAGGAGCTCCAATAGTAATAGAGGAGGAAAAAAAGATAATGGCAGATTTGTAATAGTAAGGGATGAGGATTATCATGACACTTATTTAGGTTCCACCTACAACTGCTATTATGGAGCTTAAAAATATTGGGAGAAATAATCTGCTTTCAGCAGGGAATGTCACTTGTAGGTGGGGACTAAAATCTGAGGGTTCCTATTAAATCAAGGAGTGCTTAACTTAGCTAATGCTGTTTAATCAACCCTTCTTACTCAAAATGATGAAATCCCAAAAACACGGAACAGTGAGTTTTTTCCCCATGGAAAAAAAATCACTGGGCCGTTTCAGGATATTGCCATTTTCTCCACTGATGTGATTTCAGAGTTGGTATATTTAAGTAGGGGGTGAAGCCCCACACTTTTTGTGTTTGTGTTTTTTTTTTACTACAGAGCAGCGATTTTTTTTCCCTGGGAAAAAATTGATGTTCCGTGTGCTCAGCCTTTTGGTGTTTTGACATTTTTGGGATGATTTTACAGTGTTTGCTGATATAATATAGACACAAAATCTGATTTGCAACAAAGAGGATGTACATTGGAGCCTAGAAGGGAAAACATAACAAAAGAGGGTAGATTGTTTTACACATTTATGAAAATATTTCATATGAAAGATATGAATTCAGTAGCAAGAGCTCTGAGAGAATTTATATACTATTCCCAAAGGTACAATAACAGGGCTAGGCTATACAGAGATTGTATTTCATAGGTACATGTGTATTTAAGTGAGAAATTTTGCACAAGTCCAAAAACTATTTCAGGTAGCGCACCAATAATTACTAATACAAAAATCCAGGGTAATGAAGTAAAGATGAGAGACTGGCATTTCTCCACCTACATTTTAAAGAGAGAAGAATTTAAGAAATGGGTAGCAGAAATTATTTGAGAGTTATTAGGGAAAATAGTACTCCAGAAATTATGGTTAGTGAGTGGGATAAAATGAAAGTGGAGTTAAAAGCAGAATAGAAATAAAAGAAAAAGATATGGTTAAAAAGTACAATTTATTTAGAGGGGCTGACAAAGGTTAAAGTATTACAGAATAAGGAGAATCTCACAGAACAAGAAGTGCAATTGCAGAGTGCTGACAAAGAAAATAAGGGAGCATCTGGATAACATGCATGAGTTTATCAAAAATCAGTTAGCAATATCTGTAATAGCTCCAGAGCACAAAAATGTTTGGCAGAACAACTTAGGCAACAGAAAGTAAAAGGGGTTGTTGCCAAACTTGGGGAACCTATAACAAGAAAAAATAACCAGAGATCCTGCAGAGGTATTGGACTTATTTCAGAAATGTTATGAAAATTTGTATAAAGCAGAGAGGTGGGGAAATCAAAACAAAGCACAAATTGAAGAAGCTATAGAAAACTTAAATATGCCAAGATTAGAGGTAGAATTAACAGTTAAGGTAGGAGGGAAAGAGATAAAATGGTGATATATAACCAATCTTCAGGAAAGTCTCCAGAAATTGATAGTATACTGATGAAAGTTTGGATGCTAGGGCGATAGAAAGGAATAATGATCTGGAAGATTTTGTTTAATAGTATTTTAAAAGGAGGAGAAACACCAACAGTCTGGCAAAGAACTGTGGTGGCTGTAATACCTAAAGAGGGTAAAGACCCACCAGACCTGGCTTCATGTAAGCCCATTTCAGTTTTAAACAATGATTATAAAGTTCATCTATAATGATTAAAAGAATTTCAAAGGTGTTGCCTAAATTGATAGATATGGATCAATGTGGTTTTGTGGAGGGGAGGCGAATGTTTGATAACATTAGTAGAACAATGATGATCCAGAGGGAAGCAGAATGTAAGAAAATACCACTATTGCTTGTGGGTCTTGATGCAGAGAAGGTATTCAACACATTAAGCTGGGATTTTAAGTAGGGCAATGGAAGCATTTGCATTTCCCAATTCAATAATAATGTTAATTAGGAGGATATATGAGGGATTAAAGGCAAAAATCAAAGTGGGAGAGCTCATTTCTGATGAGCTGTGTCTGATCAGAGAAACCAGGCAGGGGGTGTCGTCATTCCCCTTTATTTTTGTTATATTTAGAACTATTGGCAGAGAAAATAAGGGATTCAGAAATTCAAAGATATAATTGTTATGATATTCAAGAAATGTTAGCTTTATTTGCAGATATTATTTTGTACCTGGTAGAACCAGAAAAGGACATCTAAGTGTTGTGGAACACTCCATGACAATTCTGTTTCTTTGGGGATGTAAAAATTAATGAAGATAAAACAAAGGCTATAGTTGTAAACTATGTACTCACACATGAATTAGGTCAGCAATACTTATTTACGAGGACTTGATAAAATGAAGTATTTAGCAGTATGTGTTAAAAAGGTTGCTGTTATGGCAGCTAAGCATATGTGAGAAAAGACTAAAAAGATAATACAAAAACTAAGAAACTAGAAGTTCTTACCTATGGATATGGATAGCAAGTTACAAGCAGTAAAAATGTTGTTAGCCCCTTTAGTTTTATACACAGGTCAGGCATATTTTTATCTGCCAGAGGAAAAGTTGTGGATAGTAATTATTTTATCTGGGAGAGGACGAGGGCAACAGTCAAGTGGGATAAGTTGATCCTTCCAATAGAATAAGGAGGTTTAAGGAGCCCTGATTTGAAGGAATGTTTTAGAGCTATACAGTTAAGGGTCTTGTACATAACACAAGCAGATAACTACAATTCAAAATGGAAAGGGGTAATGGTCAAGCAGGGGAAAATTCACGAAATTATGAAATAGTGGGATTTTGGACGCAGATCCTTAAGGAGAATAGATACAGTAATACAGAATATTACATTCATAAAGTAGCAGAAAGTATGCTAAGAACTAAGCCAACAAAGGAATGGAGAAACGAGATTATGCCAGTAGGGGTGACTGCAATTAGGCAAGAGGGGACTGGAATTTACTGGAAGAAGCTGGCAAAGGAATCCCAGTATTGTGAACAAATAATTAGAGGGGGAAAGGTAACAGATTGGTAAGAGACAAAAACAACATTTGTACTGCAGGGTAGAGATTGCCTTCCCTACCAGGGGTTGATATCAGAGTATAGTTAAATAGAAAGGAATAGAATAATCCTAAGTGAAAGACCTGCACCAGATGAGTTTTCAGTTGAATCTAGAACAGAGGCTGCTGTTTAAAAAAGGGATAATTAGTGCAGCATATAGAATATTGCATGATGACTAAAGGAATCAATCAGAGGAGGCTAGAAAGGATTGGCAAGAGAGATTAGAAGATTTAGGGGTTTTTTTGCCAGGAAGTATTTTCATAGCTACTTTTGTATCCCAGTCAGATTACAAGAATTTTTATTCAGATAGATGGCAAATGTTGGAGGTGTAATGGTGAAGAAAGAGGTACCTGTGGCATATGTTTTGCAGTGCAATAAGATGACAGATTTAAAAAATTCCCTGTAGAGTATTCTGAGAGTATTTAAGAGAATTTTTTTTTGAGCCGGGATACAGGATATGAATTGACTACACATAGTAGTCAAGTTTGTTCTTGGAGGCTGCCCCAAAAAAAAGCAATTACTAGAAAACAGAAATAAATCAAATTCTAAACCATACATAAAGTAGTGAATATTGCACCAGAGATAAAGGAATAGGAAGTGAAATTTTTTTGAAAAGGGTAGGAGTAAATTACATAGGAAAAAATGGAAATTGTCGAAATAATAGGAAGTGAGTTTTTTTTTTAAAGGGTTGGAGTAAAGTACATAGGAAAAAATGGAAAATGTGGAAACAGTACATGCAGAAAAATGTTTTGGAGGAAGAATGAGGTTTAAGAGAAGGCAGGAATTGAACAATTTATGGAATGTTGGATTGATTATATCGTATCGAACAATATAATACGTGATCTGTAATGTTTGTAAATGTGAACTTGTTGATATGATTTTATTACTTTTATACAAGTGTAAGTTTGCCTATATTTAAGAAAAAAAAAAAAGAATGTTGGAGCACATGCCCCTAGAGTTGTGGCCACTACTGGGATTTTTTGGAAAGGTGTGGACTCTAGTAATGTCAACTTGTTCATTCATGCAAACTTAGCCTAAACACTACAAGACTGATGCTGTTTCCAGACCTAGAACAGGATTTGCTTCTGGACTCCACTCTGTCTAAGCTTTGACAATCATCCCATATACCAACTTACAACAGTAGATGGTTCAGATAGATCATTCTTGCAGTATTAATACCCTCCCCGTCACCCCTTTCTCATTTCTCTTATTTTCTTTATTTTCCTTGGTTACTTTCCTTTGACTAATGTGTGGTTCTATTTCCTCTCTTTCTTCTAAAACACAGGATTGGAAGTTTAGTCATCCTCTATTTTCAGCATGCCTTAGAAGCTCTGAATTTTGGTGCCCATGTGTCCCCTTTTGTACCAGGATGCTCTTGTGCTTCATTGGACATACATTGCCCAAGAAAGGTACCCAAAAGCTTTTGTATACTGGCCAGACTTCTGATCTTTGGTAGGATATTTTCCCTGTATAGCTGTATTACTACAACAATGATCTAAGCAAACATCTACTGTTATGGCATGTTTGCTTACACAACTGAATTGTACTATCTTATTTAATCTTATCTCCTATGAAGACATTGGCTGCCATCTGGGCACCATACAAGGGAATACATGTCTGTCACCAGAACAGATTTCACAGTAGACCCAAGTTGCCAAGATCGTGTCCAAGAAGCATTCATCTTAGCTGTTCTTGAACTCTGTAGGTTTAGTAGTAGTGATTATCTGGTAGTACCACCTCTGCCAGACATCATTTGAGGGTACTTCCATGGACAGGGCCCATGTTCTCAGAATTCATATATGTCCTACCAAATCAAAATATCTGAAATCCTGCAAACACCACATTCAGTGGTGACTGAAGATGAGCCAGTCTTGGAGATTCTTTCCTGTTGTCTACACTAGTATCATCTATCGCTATAATTAAATCTTCACTCTGGTGTGGGGGACTGTACAGTGGTGGGCATGGCAAGGTGTTGGGACATCTTTCAGCTCAAGCCTACACATAACTCTCCTTGAAAGGAGAGTGGGTTTGTTAACACTGTTCAGCATTTCAGGACTCCTGTCTTCAGGATGTGATTGCCATCCACAAGCACAACAGTAGCTTGATAAATCGGACAAGGAAAGATGTGATCTTACTTTTTCTTTGCCTAGAAGATGTGAGAATTTGGGACAAGGATATCAAATGGATCTATTTCTGTGATCTAGCCACATGCCAGGGAGGCTAATTCTTTAGGCAGACTGCTGTCTTTTAGTGCCATATGAGTGGTCCTTCTCTTCTTTGGCCTGTACATAGTTTTGCCTGTGAGGCAACATTTCCATGACCTGTTTGCATCCACAACCAGGAACACAAACAGTAGGTATTTTTCCTTGATTCTTCCATAGATGCTTTTGACCACTTGTCCCCTGTTCTCCTTTACCTTTTTCTCTAATGAGGTTAATCTAGAAATTTAAACTACACAAATCTGAGGTATTTTTTTCATATCTCCTTTCTAACTCTGCAAATATAGCCTTTTTTACTGCTTCAACTACATCCACTGAAGGAGTCCTAAAGATTATGAGTTAACAAATATCTGTTGAAGCACTTGTCAGAGAACTTTTATTTGGTCTCTCCCACCCTCTGGATCATGATTTGGTTACTCTAGTTAAGTTAGTGGACAGCTACTTTTCTAGCTTTTTGAAAGGCAAATACTTTACAAGTGCACTTTTTCCTTCTTGTGAACCACTGAAAAAAGATTATCTCATTTCAACTCATGTTCCCTCTTTTTGGACTGGTTCTTTGAAACCTTAGCTAGACAATTCAGTCCATCCATCAGCAATTTAAGTTTCAAAAAATGTTTCTAGTGGCAGTTGCATCTGTCAGAAGAATTTTAGATTCATGCCTTCATAGTTGATCCTCCATACTTCTGTTATAAAAGTGTTTGGGGGTATGAAACAATCCCTGTTTTATAAACTGACCACTGAACCTAGTCCATATCAGTTCATTCCACTGCCTGTCTTCACAGAATATTCTAATCAGGGAGAGCATCTGCTCATTGTGTGGGCTTGTATTGGCAACTCAGATTTTATACTGAGAAGGTTGAAGGTGATCTATGAAGACAGTTATTTGAATAATTTCTTGATTGTAAGCTTTGGTAGGAATGAATGGTAAGCTTACCCTAAGTAAGTGGTTCTCTGATTAGGTACTGCAATGGTTTGATATTCTATACCTGTCTTCCTCTGGCATGTCTTTTCTAGTGGTTTTTCCTGTCTTTTTTCAGAGTTTCAAGCGTCATGCTGAAGATCTAGAAAAAAATGTCACCGCGGAGCATTAGAGGACAGGGAAGAGTATTCTGCAGTATAGAACTTCTATATGTTGAAGAATCTCATTACCTTTTTAGTTATGAAGTTACACAGTTTTCATTTTTGTATGATTGCTTCTAATAAAAGCAACATGGCTTGATTTTTGGATAGTAATGTGCAGGGTTCCCAATAAAGCTGGGCTTATGTTTGCAGTAGTGCCATATAATAATGGACAGTTCACTAGATGATTACTTGTACTGGGAATCTGGAAATAGTGCTGCAGACTTATTTCCACCCCCTTGATGTAGATACATATAGCTTAGTCTCAAAAGCACAAGGTGTTTCTTACACAGATGAATATCTAAAACTTGCTTCTCTACACTTTTAATAGATCAAATTAGGGGATTTGCCTGATCCACAAAAATGAGTAGTAGTAAAGGATGTCTTGGTATGGGTGGGAGGTAAATACCAGATTAAAGTTGTTTTCACTTTCTATAACAAATGTAAATATCAAACCCTTAGACATGGGTATAACCTCCTTACCAGATGCAGTTTTGATGCAAACATGCATCATTTTTATATTTCATGTTGTTTAAGAACAATTCTAAGCAATTTTGCTTAAGCTGAAAGCTCCTACCTTAACATCATTAGATTGAACCCACAATACCTTGCTGCCTAAATTGATGTAAAGGATATTTCATTTTTTATATAGTCTTTAAATTTAAAAATACAGCATCTCATTTTAGATAAAGCAGTCATGATAATATATGATTATCATAATAACCATGAAGGCAAAAATATCCAAAACAGAATGAAGTCAAAGAAATGAGAAAATATTCAACATCACAATTTTGATGGCAAAAGGAATATACAAAAATTTATTTTCTGGAGCACTCTTAAAATTAACTAAATTTGTTTTAGTTGATAGTGCACATAATTATATAGATTCTACCATGTAATCATTGGAAAAAGGCACAGGCAAGGATTTCCATCAAGAATTAATCTTTTGGTTACCATCAGCTAATATATTTTCTTTATTAAATTCAAATTCAGCAGGTACATCGAGTAAAAAAAAAAATTGGGTTTGCAATGTATACTACATTTCATCAATATCTGTGAACTGTCACACAATTTTCCAATAAGTCTGAATTTATTTACATGACCACCAACAATAAAATAGCTCAAGTGGTTCTTTATGACAATGCCAACTTGAAAACAAAGTAATAAAATTCATCAAAAGATACAAATGAATAGCAAATATGATCTTATTGAATTGCTTTATTCTTAATAGACTTGTGATTTTTAGCAATTCTGTCTAAAGACTGTAACTAACTTCTTCATTAGATTCTTTCAAAAGACCATTTCCCAGAAAGTAACTTGTTTGAATTAATATACCTTTAAATTTTATATAAAATAGTTATTTTACAGTTTCTCTCCTTTCAGCTTCAGGTACGGTACCTTGTAAAGTCCTCTTCATATGATCGAATAATGTATCCAATAATCTGGATTTCCTCTGATATTGTATTATATACTCTAGCCATGTCAGACTTTTTATAAGACCCGGTTTACCAAGGGAAAACAATGTGAAATTACATGAATATTCCAAGGTTTGTTAATATGATATAAAAGTGAAATTAAATGAGGTATAACTGACCTAAAATATTCTAACAACTTAAAATCAGATGAATAAGTTGCTGTTTATTTTAAATAATGGACATTTACTATTTGTGATTTCATAAATAATCATTTGACAACTACATTATTATATTGAATCGATTTTAAGTTTGTGACAGTACAAGCTACCACATATTTGGTCAAATCTGATAAATCAGGTCCTTACTGGGATTTAGCTGCTATCATTACCCCCCCAAAGAATCATGAGAACTTTTCCCTTCCATAAAAGTTTGATTATTCTTCACTTAATTTAGGAAAATCCACTGTATTTTAAGAGGGATTAAAAGATTTTGCAAGGAAACAATAAATATAGGCAAAACTACCATTTGTATTGTATTTACTCTACCTAATAATGAAAACAATTTCTCAATTTTATTTAAAGCACTCAAAATAGATTAAATATGTTTTTTGAACAACCTGTTTAAATTTAAAACTTATCAATATACCTGAAAACATTTAATAACAATTGAAATGATGTGGGCAATGGCAGCTGATAGCAACTACAGTAATGTAAAGAAATTCTAACTGATTTATCATTATCGATTACATATCCTATCAAATTTTAGCTTTCTAAAAAATTATTGTTTCTATATCCTGATTATATCATTTAGTAATAATCTACAAAGGAAAGCAAAGATTCTGACAATATCTCCTGAAGTTTTTAAAGCAAAGAATGTTTAGCTATCACAAAAAGAGATGCAGACAAGGGACAATTTTGTCTCACTCCAGTCAATACTGGAAATTTAGACAGCCTTTTTTTATTAATTTTAATAACAGCTTCCATCTGAGAATAAAGGATTTGTATTGTCATAATTAAAGATAAGGAAGTTCATAACATCTTAAAACCACCCATACATACTCTCTCTTAATAAAATGTGAAACTTTTGAAGCATCTGGTTTAATAAGATCAATTGAATTCATTGCATGCTCAGCATGATAAATTATAGATTTTTAGAAACATATTGATATCTGTCATTTTCCTGTTTGGACAGAAGCCAAATTGCATGGGACATCATTTTTTTCCTAAACATGTTAGTTTAATGTTTATTACTTTCACTATTATTTTATAGTCCAAATTCAATGAAATCTGGTGATCATTATCAGTTCTATTACCATCTTTCCCTTATTTTTTATTAAGATCATGTCAACCACCTTCACTGAGTTGGGTATATACCAGTTTGGAAAATACATTAACTGTATCATTAAAAAAAAAAAAAAAAGGCTACGAAAACTTGGCAATAAGCAATTGACCAACTGGTCTGGGGCTTTATTTTTAAAGTAGAGGTAGTATCTTTAACATCTTGTAATGTTACTTCTGGATTTTCTAATTGCATTTTCATTTTAGGAGACCTATTTAATCCATCCACAAACTCAATTACATTATTAGTTCAACTTCTACAATAACTCCCCCTAAAATATTCATTCAAACTTTGTTCATTTCCCACTGAGTCTGTTTAACTTCCCATTTTCATCATAAATTTGAAAAATACTATTTTTTTGCTTATGCTCCCCATATCTGGGATGCTAAAGTTCTCCTTATTTTATCAAGTTGAAGAAAAACATTTGTAAATGTACTGAAATTTAGGGTCTATATCAGTTAATCAAAAGCTTAATTGAGTGAATTGCTATTTGTCAAACTTACTTAAGTGAAAGATCAATTAAGTGAACAATCATTTAAATGACATTTTTCCCAGGGAAAGGATGTGGTTGGCCATCATCTGGAATTTGCCCTTTTTCCCCACTGTAGTGCAATTTTGGAGTTGGTATATTTAGTTGGTGGGGGGGATGAACCCCCCCCCCCTTGAAGAGTTTTACATTTTTTGTTATGGTCATTGGATGGGCAACTAGCTTATTTCCCTAAGAAAGTTTTCACTTAAACGATCATTCTCTTAATTGAGCTTTCAGTTACTTGGGTTCTACAAATAGCAATTCCTTCAATTAAGCTTTCAATTAATTGATATAGACTCAAAATTTAAGGATTGATCTATAGTATTAGAAGCTTCATGGAAATGATCTAATTTTAATTTCCATAAACAGGGATATTTATCACAATTTATTGCTGACATTTGATATGACACACTGATCTGTTGTAAATCTTTCAGTTCTAGTCCAATAAATAAAGTATACTACATGAGGTATGTTTTCATTTGACTAAATGTATTAGCCTTAAATGCTTTATATTCTTAGAAGTTTGAATTTTGAAAACAACTGAGTATTATCTTGATTTTGTAGTTTTGTTGTGGACCGCTTCTTTGTAAAATAAATAAATAAAAACTAAAAATAAAACAAATCCAGCAAATGCTTTTACCGGAGCATGCAGTTCACATTCAACACTATCCGAGTATCCAACTGTCTGAAATTCCTGCTTGTTGCATCTTGCACATCCTTGACAGTTACATTATACTTTATTTTTATGTTAATGACATTAACAGGAGATTATTTTGTTCTAGTAAGACAAGTTATCAGCTGTATCTCACAGGTGGAGCATCCTACATTAAAACTTAGCATATGATTATTTGTTAATGAAACCAGAACATGAGCAGCTACTCTACTAAGGAGGTGTCTTTTTTGTTGCTGTATGTAGACCAATGTTAATACCTGAGTGGCAAAGTTTTGTGACTGTACCCATGATGAACTGAGTAGCTAGGGAAACCTGAAGTCATAACGGTCATTTTTTTCCCCCTAGCTCACTTGATTATAAAGTCCCCATCCCAGTGAAGTTATTTGATCTTTAAAACCAAGTGCACTGGATTTTCTGTCTGGGGGTCACTCTAACGTGGGGGTGAGCAAATGAGAGCACACCATCCTTATGAAGAGACAGACATTTTTCACTTAGGCTATATGTCCCTCCCCTGGCATGATGACATGAATTCTGTCAATCTGGGCAAACTATGCGGAGCCGCCAGAGTGCGTGCTCTATCCTGAGCCCATAAGATGGCTACACCTATTCTGCTTCCTCCCAGCCCTGCTGTTACTTTTGAGCAGCAGATTCTTGCAGAGCTTAGTGAAGTACGGCTCCAACACCCTCCAAGACCGATGCTGCTGTCCGCACCATTACTTGTCTGCGAAACCAATTAAACTCTGGTTGCCTGGACATGGCCAATAATTAAATCCCATATGCCATTTGTGAGGTTTTCACTTTTTTTAAATTAGTTTCAGCTTTAATATTTGGAGAATAAACAAATTAATTTGTAAAACACAGATGGATGAGAAGTATTTGTTGACTCCTCCCAGCTAATCTGGAGTAACTGTTTCATAGTTCAGGAGGATAGATAATTTTAATAATTGAAATCTTGTCACTGTTATTAATTTTTAACCTGAGATCTTAAAAGCAGTATCTGTACTATTCTGTCTGGCAAGAAAATTTTAGAACACAATTGCTGAGGGTGGGGGAGTGATAATGCTACATAAAAGAAACCTGTTGGGGGAGTACTTAACAGAATGCTACTTGTAGTTTAACAATCAAATCAAGTGTATTAGTTATTAAGCTGAAATCCAGCCTCAAGTCATAGATGGAAACAAACTATACAGGAGGCATGGTGGTGCACTGCTAACTATTGCTAACCCCCAGCACTTGGCTGTTCAGTTTTGATGTTCTGTATATTGATCACTGCTGAAGTAGCCTAAGCTATACTGGTTATATTCTACAAAGATATCACAGCTGACTAGCGTCCAAACCTTCAGAGTATCTCCATTTTGCTCAAACTATTTGCTCAAGCTGAGTTGACTAAAAAGACAGGTTTGGGTTCCAAAATCTTCATGGCTTTCCTGCTGCCGAAGAGCACAATCTTCTGAAACTTCTGTTGGTTTGTGCTGGTCCTTTGCTGGGCAAATAAGTTCCCTTCAAAGAAAAGAAAAATCCTATTAAAAAAAAATTATTGGTAACACTTTCCAGTTAAGCAAAGTTATTTTAAAGCTAGGAGTTTTTTTTACTGGTCTATCACAAGACTGTATTGTACTTTTAAACAGGAGCACTTTTTTTTTCCTTTCATTTTAAAGGTGGTTTAAAGTACTTAAAAAAAATTCTGTGGAACAGTTGTGTTTATTTTACTTTTGGGGGCTGGCAAAGTGTTTTAAGGAGCTTTTACTGTGTTTTTCTCTAAAAAAAAATTGCTTTTAAATACTTGAATTTTTACTGGCAAGTGTTGCTTGTTTTCAGCAATCAGTCCTACAGTAAATCTTTCTTCCAGCCACAAAAAGAAAAAGTTAAGCAAACAACCTTTGCCACTACAGCAGAATATCAATTTTCCTCTGCTACAACTGGATTACTCTGCTGTAGTCATTAGTTATATCTCAGATCACTAATCTTTTACCTCGGATCCCACTGGTGTAGCACCTACAGCCACTATGAACTAGGGACTAGCCATATCCTCTGCTATTGTTGGGGTCCCTTTCATGGAGAAGGGAGAGCCACTGTTGGTCTTGGGAAAGGGAATGAGGAAGGCTTCCCCTGTTTTGTCAAAATGTTGTGCCCATCCCTGAGTAAGCTGCTGCTATTAATAACATTGTTGGCCCTTTTTTCCTGACAAAACGACACAGAAAACTAAACATATTATCTGCTCCTCAAATTTCCTTGGACAGGAGTAATTTACTGGGTCTAACTAAGGGTTTAATTCATGTTATAAAATATTTTCTGAGGGATACCTCATTTTTTGAAATGTTCAGATTCTGAATCTGGAAAGAAAGATGAAGGGACAGATACAGGGTTTTCTCCTCAGATTTCTGATTCAGACTCAAGAGGAGATCTCAGTTTCTTATTCTACTCATGGAGAGTTATCTTTCTTTGAGACTATTTCCAGAAATCCCAAGTGATTTCAGTAGAACAGTCCATGAGAAAATATTATGATGTCTTACAGAATGAATTTCCAGAACCTTCACCTATTCCAATTCTGTTAGCTTTGAAGGATGCCTATGTTACTGCCTGCAGTTTTCCTGATAGCCAACTTTGATTTTCAGAATTTTGTATTGTCTGGCTCATATGTTAAGGTTTGTTCTCACTAATTGTGAAAGTGTGAGGAATGTATTCTCTGCAGGTTTCTTCTTGTGAGGCAAAATCTGCTTTAAATTTATTTTTGTATTATACACATTATTACTCATTGTTTACAGCATATATATATGATTCAGTTGATATTTCTTCAAGAGCTTTGGCCACTACTAGTGATGAGGAGGTTTTCCTGGCTGCATTCCCAGAACCTCCCAAATATTAAAAATGAGATTTTAAATTCTCTTTTGGATAGAAATTTTGTTTTTGGCCCCTCTGTTGTAGAGGTGATCAAAACATGTGATGAGTGGGGTACGTTGTTACAAATCTCTATGATTTTTCAGCTCTTGTTTTCTGAATTTTCTAAGGGATTCTCTAACCCATCATCCAGTTTTGGCAAATAAATAAATCACTCTCAACAAATTGCAGGTAAACAGACATTTAAGAAAAAATGGCAAGGGGGTTCCAGAAAGAATTTTAGAACCACCCAAAACAGACGACAGTCCAGCAAGTCAGAATGACTACTTAAGGGACCTTTCTCCCCACTCCAACCCTCGCAGTCCCATTTCCCTTCTAAAAACTCTGAATCTTCACTTTTCTCTTTGGCAACAGATAGTTTCAGATCAGTCATCAAGGTTGCAGATGGCAGTAGAAGGAATTTCTCCCTTCTAAGAAGTAATCCCTCATCCACTGAACAAGACTCTCTTATTTCCACCTGTCCTTCACCAAGTTGTTCCAAGGAGTGATAGAACTAGCTCCTGCTTCCTTCCCATGTGGAAAAAAGTTTTTATTCATGGATGCTTTTAGTGCCCAAGAAAGAAAATGCTTGGAAACCAGTCCTGGATCTTTCTTTCCTAAACCTGTTTGATAGTGCCCAAGTACAAAATTATGTCACTTCAAAACCTGTTATCTCTTCTTCCACATGCAAGCTTCCTAGTAACACTGGATTTAAAAGATATTTATTATCACATCCAGACTTCAGGCATTTCTTAAGGTTCTTTCTCTGGATCACATTATCAGTTCTCTGTTTTACCCTTTGGACTATCCACTGCACCAAGAGTGTTCACAAGGTGTCAAGCCCCAGTTATAGCTTATTATAGGCTTCAGGATATCCATGGTTTTCCATATTTAGATGACTTGCTTATCTTTGCAGAGTCTTTTTTCCAAGTGTCAAGAATCTATCATATGGAATCCCAACTTGTGTAAGAGATCTTTCAGCAAAGCGAACATTCAAAAGTCATTTTTGACTCCTCCACACAGGATTGAGTTCCTGGTGTGTCATCTAGAAACCTCAGTTCAAAGAGCTTTTCTTCCACAGGAAGAAAATAGATCTATATATAGCTCTATTTCTAAGGGTTTCCACTCAGACTTTGGTCACTGTGAGGGAATACCTCAGGATTTTGGGTCTCGTAGCATGGATTCCCATCAGAAGACTGAAAGCTCAAAAGGCTGAAAATCAAAATATCTAAAAATAATTTTTCTTTTCTCCGGTGTTGTGCTATATTGAAGTTGGTATATATAATTAGCAGGGGATGTGGGGGGGGGGGTAGCCACCCACATGACGGGTGCAGGGGGGCTTGCCCCCTGCATTAAAAATATTTTTGATATTTTGAGCTTTAGATATTTAGATTTTTAGTCTTTTGAACTTTTGATCTTCTGACATAGACATCCCATCCAAGACTCCACATGAGAAAGATACAATAGTATCTGAAGTCTCTCTTGTCCCAGCACCTCTTGTCTTTTCAGATCCCATTCCTGGGGTTTGTCAGAACGCAAATCACTTTGTGGAGACAACAGATATCCTTAAATCCAGGTCTCTCCTTCTCCCTCCCTATTCCAAAACAGTCAATTACCACAGATGCCTTGAACTTTGCTTGGGGAGCAGTTTCAGCAGGGATAAATCAGAAAGGTGAGTGGGACACCAAGGACAGATGTAAGCACATAAATATAAAATAGATGCTTGCCCTAATCACCACTGTCATGTGGTACATTAACAAGCAAGGAAGAACCATGTTAGCTTCTGATATAGTTTCACAGCAGTGTCACACTCTACAGGCATCCTACATTTTGTCATAGGAAAACGGTGGCAGTAGAGCTGAGCAGGACAGGGAAAGACCTTCATGAATGGAAAATAGATAAGGCAGTCTTCCAAGTTTTGATCCATTTCTGAGAAGCTCCTTAAGTAATCCTCTTTGCCTCCCCTTTGATCAATCAACTGGCAAGATTCTGCTCAAGGACTCCATGCAAGAAGGCCTGGAAGACAAATAGCTTTTCTTTTCCTTGGACAGGAATGTTCCTGTATGCTTTTCTACCCTTTTCACTAATATCCATGGTACTTCTGAAGTTTCAGAATGAATCACCCAAGATCATTGGGGTGATTCCATTCTGGCCCAGGCTACAGTGTTTTTTCTTTTTTTTGGAAGTGGCCAATGGCAATTACCACAAGCTTCTTCACAGAATGAATCTGCCGACACAAGAACAGTGTTTTTTTGATGCACCCCAATCAACTTCAACTGGCTGCCTAGATGATAGTGTCTTAATTCCCTTTAGGTACCTGTTTACTGAGGGCATGCAGCAGGTACTAATGGAGGTAAGAAAGCCTGCTACTAGAAAATCTTATATCAGCAAATAGAAAAGGTTTTCTAGTTGGCAACAACAATATAATCATCAACCATTTGTAGTTTCATAGGTTCATAGATATATACTAGGCTAACAACCACTAAGGCCTTTGCAATCCTAGACTTGCAATTCAACCCAGTTGTGTGTCTAAGTAAAATGGGCATTTATTAGGAGGGGTATGTTAAATAGGAAGTTTCTAGAGGTTATGTGGGGTGGGGGAGTATGTCAGTTTGGGTATTACTGACTGCTTATGTCTGTCAGAGATATGGGGGCCAGACCCAGGGTGGATTGCCAATTTCCCATCCATTGGTCAAGATTACACATAAATAGGGTTAGGGATGGACTCTGCTTCACGTGGATTGGGTGGCTCTTCCAGATATCGAGGATCCTCTGAGAAACACATCTTTCTCGCCAACATGTCTTTCTTATGTCACAAGCAAAATTTAAATCCTTGAATATAGTGGTTCTGATACTGTTAATTTTGGGGATGTGCAAAAGATCCACTGCCCCTCAGTAATCTGTAGGAGATGGAGTATAGAGAGAGGGCTTTAAGGTGATCCATATAAGACAATGTGTTTATACCCTGGATTCTCCTGGTAAGAAAACTCTGTGGGCATTCCAACTGTTGCATATTTCTGGTTGAGGCATTCTGAAGGGGAATTATACACAATGATGGGTCTGATACGGGCCAAATAAAGTAGCTGTTCGACTTCCTTGAACCTAGATGACATGCCATGACTTATAAGTTGGGTGAAGTAGAATGATTTTCTTACTACCTTGGCCACATGTTGGTCAAAGACCAGATCACTGTCTACATATGCTTCCAGATCCTTGACTACCAGGTCAATTCCTAGGGGTGTTTTATCAGTGGAGTAGTTAGCCTGAGTGACAGTTTTCCCAAATGCATTTTTGGCATTGTGTTTTAGTCTGTGACTTTGGCACCCGTCATTTGTCTGTGTTAGACCCTCTTGTAAGATCTTTGTGTTGTGGAAAGATTCTATGATAGCTCCCAGTTTGAAGTCATCTGTGAACGCGTTCAACCAAAATTCCTTGACATTAGTGTTTACCACTGACAAGTAGATGCCAAATAGGAATGGTCCTACCATGGATCCCTGATGTATCCCAGTGATGACCAGTCTCTTAGTGGATGTGGTATCTCCAATCCTGACTTCCTGGGTCATGTCTGTAAGACAGCTGGCAGTTCAGTGAGTCATGTAGGGTTTATGCCCATTTCAGTAAGTTTGTCAACTATACTCAAGTGAGGTATTGTAATGAACATCTTAGCCAGGTCCGGGTAGGCAGTATGCACCTTTTTTCCCCCTCATCCATTGCCTTTGTGACCTTCTCAAAGAAGTCTATCAGGTTTAATAGGCATGACCTTCCCCTGACAAAGCCATACTGGGTTTGGTCCATTGTCTGAAGGTTGCCCATGTCTTTGTTGATCATTTTCATGAAAATTCATTCCATAGCTTTGCATATTGGATTAGTCAGACTAATAAGTCTGTAGTTTCCCAGGTTGGTTGATGGTCCACCCTTGTGAAATGGTATAACCATTGCAGTCCTCCATTCTTGTGCTACAAAGCCTGTTTTGAGGCAATAGCTGAAAAGTGAAGTGATCCTGAAAGGTCGTGTTTCAAGCTGTTTAGAGGCATTCCAGGCTAATGTCAGTTCATTGAGGCTGTGTTGTTGGCCTTGGTAAGAGCTGACAGGACCTGTTCCATGTTAACAGTTGGGGCTTATGCTAATAGGTATTTCAAGAGGAGAGGCAGAGGGGGAGGAGAGGGTGAAATTTGAGCTGAATTTGTCAGCCAGCAAATTCACTATATTGCTGTATTCCATGAAGGTGGCACAGTTGGCCACCAGTTTGACACATTGATGCATGCTGTCTTTAGCCTGTGAGGCTATCGTGACCTCATAATTGGCCTTGGACTTAAACTAAATAGAAAATGAAGAAGACTAATTAGAGAGCCCCTATTGTTATGAGAGTTGCTCTTCCTGTTTTTAGTCTAGACTTTTTCCTTTTGTTTTATATCCTGTTAAGGTCATGGTTTGTTTTTAGAGTTTGTTTTGGGCTTACTTCCACTAGGTACAGCATCGTCTATAAAGCCATTTACTTGATAGTAGAGGGTCTCTGTGAATAATTCCACATAGGTTGTTGTGAACTCTGGGTTAGGAGGGGCATTGAATTTTGACAAACTATTTCTTAATAGGATGCAGCTTGCTTTGGAATAGTTCCTAACTGTTGCGAGGTTATCAGGGGTTACCAAGTTAATTTCTGTTTCAAAGACAGCTTTGTGGTGCTACCTCAACAGTAAAGATGTAATACTGGTGGGGGGGGGGTGCAGTACTCTCCCATATTAGTGAGTACCAGGTCCAGTATGTTTGAACCTCTGGTGATTGTGCACACTAGTCAAGGGTTTTTGTGTTGAAGTCCAAGAATCATTGTGCCTGAGAGTATAAGAGAATGTATGTTTCCCAGTCTATAAAGGTGTAGTTAAAAACTGGTTAAATGGTGAGTGTCTCTAGTAGGTCTAGATAAGATTTATGGGATTCTAGGAATATAGATGGTGACCTATAGCTTGCTAGGATATGGTATGGGACTTTGTGGTGATTTGCACATGAATAAATTCCAGGGCATCATCCTGTTAAACCAACAAAAAGTTATGCTTGTTGCGAATATAGATTGAGACTCCTCCCCCTTTTGTCCCTGTCCTTGCAGCTGATGGTCTAAATGTGTGGAAGGCACTGAAATCAAGCACTGATGGAGTACTTTCTGTGTATTTAAACCATGTCTTGGTAACTACATGTCTATATTCTCCAGAGTGAGGAGAACTTGTAGGGTGTGGATTTTCTTGTGTAGGCTCCTAGCATTTGGAATTAACACCTTCAGGTTTCTTTGGGTTTTATGTGCTATGTCAATAGGTTTGTCAATATGTCATTGCCTAGAAAGGCTCTAAGGGGATAGATAAAGTTTTAGCCAATATTCTGAAGCATAGGGCAGACAGGTGCAGACCATTCTTTGCAGAGCAGTGATTTTTTTTACCATGTCCCCCCACACTAACAAATATTGAATCCCTCCTGGAAAGACATCAGAAAATAAGCCAATTATTGAAGTCCATCATCTTTTGTTTGTACTGTGGGCATCATCCTTGGTGAAGGTAGAATGCTGCTCAATGCAAGGCACATACCTGCCTGAGGCAGACATTCAGAGAAATCAGCACTGTCTCTCTTCATATAGTCCAAGGAAGTACATCTCAGGTCATTAACATCCACATGAACTATAACAGAATCATACTGGTACCTGTGGTGTAGTGACTGGATTGCATGCATAACTTAATGGATCCTGGGTAACTTGGTGGATAAGCAACTAACAGTTAACTTCTCCATGATCAGTGTGGTGAGTGGGGCATCTGTGTTTGTACAATGGAGTCCCCTATGACAAGAATCATGCCTTACTGGCTTTGTTGTTGGGGCTCCACTTGTTGTAGGCATATGTGCGGTGTTTGGTGTTGCTTTTGGTGAGTGCTTTAGAGATTGCTGAGCATAAACATTGCCGTTTATAGACATAGGAGGTCTTTGAGGTTTGGAAAGTTTGCTTTTTAATGCCTCACCATAGGTTGGTCTATATGTATGTGGCAGATGTAGTGTGTGTGTGTGTGTGTGTGTGTTCTTGACATTTTGTTTGTATGTTAAATATTTCCCTCCAGTGAAATTGTGTAAGTGCATCTCTTGCATAGTGGAATTTGTGTCTTTAAGGATTAAATGGTTGTCTGTGAACTTGAGACAATTGTTACGCTGTCTCAGGATTCCCATGTCTACCAAGCTGGCTGCGGAGACATTTGGAAATTGCATATGCATGTTGTCTGGACCTGTATTTAGGTGGGTTAATGTAGGTCATGGACTGGGTTATACAGAGGTCTCCTTGGGTGGTCTCTGGTGTTTGGCACCAGAGTAGGTTAGGTTGTGCTATGATTTGATAGTAGTACTGTTTAGTGTGCAAACTAGTTGCTTTAAGCTTGTCTCCATGCAATGGCCTTGTTTTAACCACACTTGTTCACATGTTTCTGTTCTAAATGAAGTTTCATAAATAAAATTTATTTTCTGGGCATTCATGTCTATACAGGGCACTGCTACCCTCTTGATGTAATAACACCAAGAAAGATTGCTTGAGACTATAATGCTACAACAAAACATCTTAAACTACCTTAACATGGTAATTTTTAAGTACTAGGGGCATTTTAAATTATTTAAAGGTGAACTCAACAAATAAAGCAGTAGTAAACAGTTAACTGAGGTGTAAAATAGTAGAATAAATCTGTTATCTGCCTAGGATGGAACAGGATTAAGTCAGCCCCCCACCTCCACCCCCAGATTGTGATGAGGGTGCGAAGCAGATGGGAGCTCTAGGAAAATTAACAGGAGCCATTTTGTAGTAAGGAAGGTATACTCAAGTGCAATACTGGTTTGCTTGGTGGGAAAATACTTAAATAGGTTACACGGTAGACAATAGCAATGAAAGAGGGAGGGGGGGACTTTGGAAGTCAGATTAACATATAGGGCTGAATCCAGAAACACAGCCTTTAAAAACCATAGCAATAGAAGAGTGAGAGGGTTGGGGAAAAATCAAACTGGAGCTTTAGTCCTATGGTGAGAATTTCAGAAATTTTTAGTTTAATGTCTCAGTAGAGGTGGGGCAGACTCAAAGAACAGGGAAAAATCAGTAACAAGGTACACAGAAAGGCACTGGAATGCAACTTTAAGCAGGTATAAACAGCTATAAAAAGTGCTGAAGCACAAATCCAGGAGAAGAATCCACAATACTGCCACTACTGCAATCCTACCACAGACTATGGCACCGAGAATATGCAGGTGTTTACCAGTAAGGCTGTAATAAATGATTGAATGAGGTTCAAATCTGGCAACAGACCACTGTCCTGCCACAACTGTGAAAGAAGGTACAAGACTGACTGAGGCCCCAGACTGGGTTCACACTACAAAAAGCTACCTTTCACATGTAATTCTACTTATAGAAACAGAAGTACAGTATAACGTTTAAAGAATGCTAAAATCTTGCAGTAATTCACAACCTTCACACAGCTGCAAATGAAGCTACAAGATTAATGTCCCAGAACAAACTAAAAAATTGCATCCAGATAACTGTTTTGACTAAACCATGGACAAAAAGCAGATAAGTGCAAAAAGTATCACTATACAGGTCACTATAAGTGAAATTTCAAATATTTAAGAAGAGTTTAAGTAAAAGCTAGTTGTTTTCTGATCTTACACTATTGGTGTGAGTTGCTAACCTAATGGCCTTTCTTACTCCTCTATTGAGGATAATTTTTTAGCCATTTAAGCATGTCTGCCCATGGATCCTCCTCTTTCAATGCATTCTTATGTCAAAATGTTTTTGAAAGGGGTTTTGCATAAAGGCCTTCAAGAAAATTGGTGGCTTCTTCTTGTGATCTTAATTTTGTGTTTGGCTTCTTGTGAACCAGCTGGCTAACTTGAAGTTTTTAACAAGATAAATAGTTTTACTGATTGGTCTGACCTCTGTAAGAAAGATTTCCGAGTTATAAGCTCTTATGGTGAGTCAACCCTATCTCATTTTTCTTAGAGAACTGATCCTTCTTTTATGCCTAAAGTGGTATCTGAGTTTTCTTTCAACCAACTATGCATCTCCACATTTTCTTTCCTGAACCAAAAATGAGGTAGGAAGGATACTCCATACCTTGGATGTCCACAGACAACTCATGTACAATCTTTTTTTTTTTTTCAAAACAAGTTTATTGTTTTAACATATAAGAGAAATATCATAACAATTTTATACAAATAATTAAAAATATGTATTATTATAATATTCAACAAAACAACTAAAGTATTTACAAAGACATCCACTACAATCAGATCAATTAATTAAACTAAAATACTGTGCTATTGAAATTAGAATTTTTTTAACAAATTTTGTAAATTATCCCATACAATAAAATGTGACGTTTTTCTAGTTGTTCTCATTCTAATTGTGCTTATTTCCATATGACACATTATATTCATAACATTTTTAAATTCATTGAACGAAGGAGGTGTATCTGAAATCCAATTTCTAGTTATTATTTTCCTAGCCACTGCTAGGATAGACCATAACAAGGGAAGCTTAATCTTTTTAACACATTGAGGTACCGGTGTGTTGAATAATATAAGAGACTTAGAAATAATGAAATTATCTGTAAAAAGAGCCTGCAAAAATTCATTAATTGACTTCCAGTATTCTTTCAACTTCATACAGTCATAAAACATATGAGCCCAGTCAGCATTAATTTCTACATTACATCTCTTACATAGATTATCTTTATTATTAATTTTATTCATCATCAAAGGTGTATAAAAAGATCTATGTAAAAATTTCCATGTATAAAGTCTCCAGACAATGGAAGATGTAGTTCTATAAGCAGATTCCAATATATATTGTTTATCTTGTTGAGTTGGTGGGTCCCCATTAATACAGGTGAAATAATTCCAGTATGAATCTACATTGTAAAAAGTTTCTTGTCTGATAATTTTATGTATATATGAAAGTTTACCTTTATCAGAAACTTTATGCTGTAAATTTATTATCAAGTAATCAATCAGTTTTGGAATAGATTCTTTAACTGTTATAGACATTAGATCTATTCTATCAATGAGATGTTGTCTAAAGATCTGAACCTCTAACCAGCAAGTTTCTCTTAGATCAAATTCTTGTTTTAAGAAATCTAGATTTTAACTTTATTATCAGATATCAGCTGATACCAGTACTTTAGATTATTATCTATAGCTAAATGAGCTCCTTCAGAAGTAGATGACATAAGCATACCCTGAGTATAAATTATAGGGAATACAATAAAATTCCATTCCCTATACTTAGGGTGCATGAATATAAAGTTACGATAACTAATAATAATATTTAATGGGTAACAGACCATATGTTTAGGTGTAATAGGTGAAGTACAAAATTCCTTTAGCAACCACAACATGGAGTTATTTATAATCATATTTTTATGTGTTAAGGAGATTTTCATGAAGTGCATACTAATTATCTCCCAATAATCTTTCCATTTGACATATGACCGATCTATTAATAAAGTAATAACTTTTATAATAGAAGAGATAATATATAAATTAAAGTCTGGAAAAGAAATACCCCTTGAGACCAGCTATTAGTATGTTTCTTTAATGCAATCCTAGGTCTATTAGGTGCCCATAAGAAATTTAACATTAGTGTATTCAGTTTCTTGATAGTTATTTTGTAGGTGAAAGTATTATTGATTGTATTAAGTATAAAATCTTGGGGAATATTATCATTTTAATAATTGTAAGTCTCTCCTCCATAGTAAAAACATATTATTCCAGGTATTAAAAAGATTTTGTATATTAAGAAAACAGGTATTATAGTTATTATATATAATAGATTTAATATCTTTAGATAGTATTATACCTAAATAAGTTATCTGACCTGAGTTGGGTACATATTTAGTAAAATCACTAATGAGAGTATTTTTCGTGTATATATAGGTAGTATTTTAGTTTTTCTTCATTGAATATTAAACCAGAAATACTTTTAAAATTCATCATTTTATCAAATAAAGACTGCATAGAAGAATTAGATCCTGCTGATGTAATTAGAACATCATCTGCAAAAGTTGAATTTTTGATGTTGTATTTTCTTCTATTTCAAAACCCTCTATGTCAGTACTGTTTCTAATCAAATTAGCCCAAGGCTCCATTACTAAAGTGAATAATAGTGGAGAAAGTGGACATCCTTGCTTTGTACCTTTAAGAATGGGTATTTTTGTGAAACATATGTTCCTACCTTAATATAAGCCAGCGTTCCTTTGTATAAATGCTCAATTAAATTTACAAATGCATCAGAGAAATTTGTGCATTTCAGTAAGGTAAACAGATAGTCCCAACTTACTGAATCAAATGCTGAACCTATATCAAGACTAATAAGCGTTAAATCTTTCTTTTTCCTATTTGCAAAATCAATTAATGTTAAAGTTCTTCTTATATTATCAAAAGTATTTCTATTTACAATGAAGCCCGTCTGATCTATGTCTATAATGCCAGGGATAATTGTCTTCAATCTATCAGCAAAAATACTCATAAACATTTTATAATCAACATTAAGTAATGAGATGGGTCGATATGAAGAACATCTAGTTGGATCTTTATTAGGTTTTAAAATTGGTGAAATAAATGTATATTGCCAAGATGGGGCGTTATTAACTCAGTTTGGGCCAGAATAAAAACCTTATGTATTAATGAATATGTAGTTTTAGAAAGGATTTTATATATCTCTGGTATAATACCATCATTACCCGGTGCTTTGTTTGATTTAAGCTTATTTATTTGTGTAATAACTTCTGTATATGAAATACTCTTGTCCAATAGTTTAATCTGTTGTTTATTAAGCTTTTTATTCATGTTTGTGGTTATAAACTCCTTTATTTTATCTTTAGGTTCCATGACTCATGTACAATCTTGACAGAACTAAATCTTTACAATCTTCTGATCAATTCATTTCTTGTAAAGGTAAGAGAGGGGACAACCTGTGTCAAAACGGACTATTTCCAAATGGATGCCTAAGACTATTAACTTTTGTTACACTCACCACAACAAAACTATTCTAGGCAAGGTCAAGACCCACTCTACCAGGGTTTTGGCTTTATCTATGGCATTATGGAAAGGGTTGGGTTGTTGAAGTTTTCTAGAAGCTGCTACTTGGTCATCTTTACATACTTTTACATAGCACTATAAACTTGATTCCTTCTCTAGGTCTAGATCAGGCTTTGGAAAGTCCATTCTCCAGTGGCTCCTGGACTGCTCTTCCACTTCTCAAAAGTAGTAAACTAGGGTAATCTACCAATATAGCTAAGACTACTGCAGCAGTGATCAGTATGATGAACACAGTACAGCTGTGTAAGTAAACATACCATAACAGTAGATGTTTGAATGATCACTACTGCAATAGCTCCCCCACTCTTGTATTTTGGTATGTTGTTCATGCCAGGGTGTGACTATTTTTTGTTCTTGCTAGGATTGTCCTTTCAGGGCTCAGCCTCCCTCATATAGCTAAGTCTATTTATTATTTATATGTTTGTTTGTTTGTTGGCCATATTGGTCCAGCTGAGCCAAAGCCCTTTTTCAGTGGAGACCCGGGGAGAAATACTCCACAAATACATAGACATTACAATGTATAACTACAAAAAGACACAACTAATATATAAATAAAACAAGACTGATAATTTAAGGAAAAAACGTACATATTAGAAATATGATATGAGATTGTTAATAGATTCTAAGAATCAGAGATATAGAGGCTAATTAAGGTACAGAGTGAAAGATTAAACAAATGGAAAAAATAATCTTCAGTTCTCCTGCAACGAAGCAGTGAGAGAGAAAATAATATTAGGACCAACTTTATGTGATTAATAAAATGTTGGTACAAGGTAGAGTAAGATGGAAGAAGTAGGAGTAATACAGTGAGTTAAGGTGGGAGAGAAGGAAGTAGGGTGATACAGGTGAGGGAGGGGAGCGGGAGACAGGTTAGACAGAATTAAGATCAATCTGAGGGAAGATTACACTGACATACTCTAATATTGCTTAGATTTTTTAATGCATTCCTGAACTTATATTTGGATTTAATAATTCTAATGTCAGGTGGAAGTTTATTCCAGTCATCAGCTGGTGAATAGCTATAGAGGTTTTTGCCAACGTTGATCTTAGGCTTATATATTGCAAGGAGATGTTGATCAGAGCTTCTACGTGTTCTAGATGGAGAGTAGGAGGAGATAATAGAGGAAATGCTGGGACAGAATGATGGCTGGTGCAGTATAGAGTGAATTATCTGAAGCTGAGAGAGAAGAAGGTAATGGGGAAGCTCTAACCAGTTAAGTTCCCTGAGAGCCAAGCAGTGATGAGAAAAGTAAGGGAATTCAGCAGCATATTTTGCAATCTTGTTGTAGGTGTTTTCTAATTTAGAAAGTGGATTGTAAGTTGATGAGTATTTGAGAGAGATAGAGAGGGGTTGGTAGTAGACAGGCATGAGATAGAACAATCTTGACATCACTAGACAAAAAGTTTTTGTTCCTGTAGAGCAGTCCTAGTTTTTAGTGTTTTTTTTTTTTTTTTGATATTACTGAGTACATGTTGACCAAATTTTAGCTGGTCATCAATAATGACGCCAAGTAGTTTAGTGTGAGTATCGGCCGTAATAGGTTTGTTATTGTGGGAAGAGATAGAAGAGAAAGAAGGTTATATTCTTTTTTTTCTTCTATTGCAACAGTGATCATTCAAACTTCTACGGTTACAGTAAATTTACTTACACTACTGTACTTTTGCTTTATTTTTAAACTCCTTTTGTATATGTATTGAAGTTTTTTGCAGAAAGAGCATCCATCTTAGGGCAAAGTTGCCTTAATTTTCTTAATGACCCATAATTTCATGTAGCTGCTTCAGATTTTCCTTTATTTCTGGTGCCAAGTTATTTTCATCCATCTTATTTCAGAACACAGCTTTCTGAAACATTAAAATTTAAACTATCTTCAATGATTTTATGTAAGTATTAAAAAATAATCCAAAATGCTATATATAACATATACTGCCAGCTTCTCCAAATATGAAAATGTTATAGCCGTGTTCCAGAATTTAAATATGGCCTGTTATGAGAAGTAGCTGCTGTCATCTGGTGGTTTACTGTTACCACAATATGCTAGTAGTGGTACAGACAGACACTAATATGGAATTAGCTTGTTTAAAGGTATCTTCCATGGATCTACCCATGTCTACTCTGAACTCTTTTTCAACAGGTCAGTGATGAGAAGAATCATTTACAATGGGCCTGGCAAGAATGTCAAAATATTTTGTCATTTCAAGCATTTAACAAATTTGAATTGCATTTTATATGGTTAGCAGTTTGGTACTGGCCTTTACTTTGTATCAGTCTTCCACATTTCCCAATATAGTGTCTAAAGCACTTCTCCTTGAGCTTGAAACATGACTTTTTGATGATCTACCTTATCACCTCTTACAGTTTACTGTTAACTTCCTTTCTGGTCCATTGACTATGATATTATCCATAGCTCAACCTTCCATCGCTAAAATGAGGAACACTAGCCCTCATAATGTGGAACAAATGGGCAAAATGTGGAACACATACTAATGGCTTACTAACAACTTCAACTAGGAAGGTCATAAGATGGTTAAAATATGCTGGCTTTACTTATAAAGAAGAGCATTTAATGAATTGATGTGACTCATTTCTATTTACAATGGATTTCACTTAAAAAATTCCTAACACTGAATGTGTGACAGAGTCTTTCAATGTGGAACTTCGAGGAACTTCAAGGAACATGGACTTTTTAAGACCCCAAATGAAGTACGTTCCTCATAATGAGGTACACTTGAGAGGTACTTGAAAAACACCTTTCTAGTCTTTCAAAAGAGTGTTCAAATCTCACAGGAATGTTCAAAAACTGAGGTATTCCCATAGAGAATATGTTTGAAATGGAAACTTCCCAATAGAGAGATTCATTTCATACAGCAGTGTTCAAGCATTGTTTTCTAGAACCAAATGGAATCATCATGTTAGGAACCCCCCCCCCCCCAAGAAGTTTCTCTGCTTTATCTTTTTTAAAATTGTAAAACAAACTTTCCATTTCACTGCTTCATGGAGTCATTTTAAATCCTATCTAGAATCTTAGTCCATTTTTCTCAGTCATTGGAACTATGATAGCACACCAGTCAGTAGGTACACTGACCTTTTTTGATTAACAAGGAACTCCATTTGTTCCAGTTCTGCTTCTATATTTCAAAAAAAAAAGGAAAGGAAGCCTGTCTTGATGCTGACAATGCAGAGTGCAGCAGGTTTTAATTCAACTATATTTAGCTACACAGATCAGGAGTCCTGTGTCTGCAGATGCTTTTGTTTACCTTGTCCAGGGCTGTAGATAGACCTGAGTTAAACACAAGTGATCTGCTCCATCAATTATTTACATAAGGTCCCAGTATGTCACAATTCCAAAACTTGTAATTCTGATCTTTTCTCTTGTTTCTGATTGGAAGTATCTTTTGTTATGAGACCTTGTCACACAGGTTATAGACATCAGTTTTAGTTCCAAGCAAAGATGCTTCAGATGCTTTAATATGCCTTATGATATCTATATACTACTCATAAAAACCTCAAGTTCCTCACAATCAACACACAAAGTTTAAAAAATAAATTGACACTCTTCCATGCCTGGCTCTCCCATAACTCCCCAGACATAGCAACCATCTCTGAAAACTGGCAAAACCACAAATTAATGACTCCGAATTCCTACCTCCAGGATTTCATGCTCTCCGATCTGACCGCACTAATAGAAGAGGAGGTGGAGTTGCCTTAATCTACTCTAACCTCCTAACTATGACCCCATACCCCAACACCATCCCCTCTTTTAATAATGCAGAACTAGTTATTGGCATACTAAAAATAAACAACCACGAAAGCATCTGTATTATTTCCCTCTACATTCCTCCTGGTAACAATACCAATACTTTGGAAGACATTCTGTCATGGTCCTCATTTAACATTAAACTAGAAACCTTTATTTTGGGAGATGTAAACATTGACTGGGGAAAAATCAGTAACCCTAATCCCTCCATAACTATCAACCTATTCAACTTCACTCAACTTACTAACTCCATTACTAGACCTAACAAAATTAACCCCCCTGGCTCCATACTTGACTGGATACTAGTATCACATCCTAACAAAGTTATAAAATCTGGTGTCAATCCTGACCCATTAGGAGACCACCTCCCTGCCTTCTCCATTTGAGCCACTCCCTCCTCCCCACTCTCTCACCACTTTATTCAAACTCGTAACCTAACTAACTTTAATCAAAATTCTTTCTCAAACTCCCTGAAACTAACTAACTGGAACCCCCTAAAAACTCTGCCTCTAGACAAAGCTGTTGACAATTTCAACTCCACATTCTTAACTGTCCTTAACTCCCAAGCTCCAATAAGAAGAAAAAGAATCAAAACTAAAAGCACCCCTTGGCTCACCAATGACACAAAAAAGATTTATGCTTCAAAGGGATAAAACCTGGAAAGCCTACCTTAAACACAAACAGCCTGAAATGTTCCTTAAGTTTAAACAACTAAGAAATCTTGCCAAAAAACTAGTCATTACGGATAAAAAAATCTTACTACATCAAACTACAAGAAAACCACACAAGAAATCACAAACAGTTCTGGAACTCCATTAACTCCCTCCTTAGACCAGGTACAAAAAACAATCCCTGTCCTGACACCAGCAAATCTGACCCAGAAATTGCCTCACTATTCAATTCCTTCTTCACCTCCTCTATCGCCGAACTAACCAAGACTTTCACTAACAACAACCCCCCCAAATCATTCTTCCACTCCCTTTTCACCCCCATACACTTTCAACCTCAAACCAGTACCCACCAACCTAATAAAGAAGCTGCTCTATAACTAAAGCCTTGCTCCAATGCCCCTGATAACATCCCATCCTCCTTCCTAAAGATAGCTTCTGACCCCATACCTTTTCCCATCAGCATCCTAATAAATAGGTATCTACTCGAATCCTATGTACCCAAACTCTGGCATTCTGCTTTCATTCTTCCACTTCACAAAGGAGGCAAAAATTGTAACGTCTCCAATTTCCATCCCATTGCCATCCTCTCCCCTATATCCAAAATCCTAGAAAAATGTATCCACCTACAGATCATGCCTTTCCTTACTGAGCACCAACTACTCTCTCCCACCCAGCATGGCTTCCACCCTGGACACAGCACTAACACTGTCCTTCCCTCCTTCCTTCATTCTGTGAACTCTGCATGTGACTCCGGTAACTTAGTATCATCCGTTCTACTAGACCTATCCAAAGCTTTTGACACCATCTCCCACTCCCACCTTCTAAACTACCTCTCTGACCTCAACCTGAACCAAAAAGCTCTTTGCTGGTTCTCTAGCTACCTTTCAAACAGGTCCCAAGCTATGAAATGGGGCCAAGCAACATCTACCTTCCTTCCAACCCCTACCGGAGTACCTCAAGGTTCCATTCTTGGCCCATTACTATTCAATATCTTTATTAACAACTTTCATAAAGCCATCCCCAACACCACAATTGTGCAATATGCTTGATGATTCCACTCTAATCTGCCAAGCCCCTAACCTAACAGAGCTCCAAGCACTAACCCAAACAGCATTTTCAACCACTGAAAACTGGATGTTCCAAAACCACCTCTCCCTAAATGCCAACAAAACTAAGATCCTGCTCTTCTCCCCCTCCAAATCCTCATCTCTTGATAAAAACTCTTTCCAAATAACCAGCCTTAACAACTCCATGATTGAAATAGTAGCCTCCACTAAACTTATTGGTGTTACAATTGATGACCAGCTCAAATTCAATACTCATATTCAACTAAACATAAAAAAAAACTTATAAAACTTGGCCTACTGTATAGAAACATCAACTTTCTGTCCCCTTCCACTAGACTAACCCTTGCCTCTACTTACCTCCTTCCCTCTCTACTATATGGCGCTCCTCTGCTTACTAACCTATCATCTACTCTTACCTCCAAATTGGAACAATGCTACGATAAAATCTCCAAATTTGCACTAAATCCAAATCCTCACCTCCCTTCACTCTCTAAACTGGCTTGAACTCCCAAATCATCTTAACTTTCTCCAACTCACCACAGCCCATAAACTAGTGTTTCATCCTACTAACTGTCCTGCTCTTTCCAATATTCTTCAACCCTATACTCCTCTCAGATCCCTTAGATCTTCTCACCAAAACCGGATCACAGTACAAAAACCAAAGCGCCCAGCAGGTCAACTTCCCTTATCCTTTACCCTTGCTAAAAAATGGAATGCCCTACCCACCTCCCTAAGAACCTGCAACAACCTAGCCAACTTCAAAACCCAACCTTATTCTCACCTTTATCTAAATAGGATATGCAACTGTACTCTTCAACCTACACCAGCCCAATTATCCTCCCCCTTCTCTCCAGGCTAACCTCTATACCTTCCTAATCCTCCTCTAAGCTCACCTAAAATTCTAAATGTATTGGCTACTAAAGCATTTTTGCACTATATGCTTAAGCTACCCAGGCAAACCTCCTTACCTTCCTCACCTCTTCTAAAATACCAATTGCATAAGCTTCTAAATGTTAAAGTTTTTAATGTTTTAATTTTTCTTCTTTGCTTTTTCATTGCTTTTTATACAATATGCCAATCTTTTTCCCGCTGAACTTAACTGAAATTGTTAATACTTTTTGCTAATTGAGCAATCTGATATTGGTATTGTAGACTGTTTTGTAGCCACCTGTTAATTGTAATGTTATCTGTGTCTGAACTCTTTCTTGTAATTAAAATTGTTGTTTATGTGGAGCTTTTCTACCCGGGCCTCCACTGAAAACGGGCCCCCAAGCCCAGTGGACCTCCCCGGTAATCAAACTGAAATAAATATATAAATAAATATTGCTTCTGCACATATGTCTGTTTATAAACATTACTACTATGTCATTCACTGGAAGCTTTACCTTTCATTTTCATTGTGATATGACTGTTTTGTGGCTGGGTTAAAGAAGTCCCCTTTTGTGTTGCGCTTGGTCTCAGTTTTCAGTTCGTTTACTGTCCTAGTTTTACACACAACTGCAAGCTGTCCTATAGTGTTATATTTTCAGCATCTCTTACAAGCTCTGCATGGATCATTCACTGTATGTGCTACATACCTAGTATAGTTGCCCTCTTTCTTTTCCTTTTCATTTCTTTGTGTTATTCAGTTGTCTCCTCTGGCTTTTACCATTCATAGCAGGTTTAAAATATATATATTTTTTGCCCGAATCTCTCATTCTGGATTTTTATTTACTAAAAATTTGTATTGCTTTCTCCATCTATATCATATTTCTGACTCTAATGCCTGTAACCCTAGACTCCCATGTCTGCTTGTCTTTTCTGTTAGTACTGATTAGTTAAATAAATATTTCTCACAAATGATTCTACAGTAACTTTCACTGGGAACATCCAAGATCGTAAATCATATTTTGCTTTGGCATGAAATTACTTATTCAGCATGGTGATTACTATATCAGTTAACAGTCAACAATTACAAAAAGTGATGAAAACACTGTAAAGCAGTATTTCATTTTTCTTTTTTATATAGCAGATAATTTGCTGTACTTTACTGTCCTCCTTGCTTGCTTAAAATCACTTTCTAGTAGTGTGAAAACCTCTGTTTACAAGTTGGCCATGAAGATGGCTGTGATATATAATCATAGGTTCTGATTAGCTGGATTTTCATATCTTCCCTTTTTGCCAAATCACAGAGTATGAGTTCTTTAATTCTAATATCATGCCATGAAGAAGGTCACAGACAGTTGCTGAATTGCATTTAATGTCCATAACTGATTCATCATGCATGCATTCACAAAGTAACATACTTTAACATGATCTCAAATCAGACTCAAGAACTCCACCCCGTTAATTGTTTAGGAAATACAGGCACATTTAATCAGTGACAAACTGAACCATGATTAGATGAGACTTGCACACGCTATGGTAGATGTGTTTAGTGACTGACAATATTACAGAGCTATCTTTCATTCTAGCACCTGGAATCCAGTAAAGCTGAATGCCAGAATATAAGGACTTCTCCCATTAGGAAGTGAAGAGCTTAGTTACCTTAAAAAAAGTTGATAATTTCTAATTTTTGATATGTCTCCTAGTAAACAGGTTCTGGTTATCAATATTTTTTTTAATAGTTTAGATCTTTTAACTGTACTAGGAGCCATATTTACTTTCAATGTTTAAAGTTCTAAATCCCCATTGATATAAGTAATAAAAGTTGATAAACTGATCCCCCCCCCCAGGGCTCAACATCTTTCAGTTCTGTGCCATATCTGAAATATTCCTGTAATAACTCATTGTTTTCTTCTTCTTAATAAACACCAAACTTTGTAGTATAAAATGAACAGCCCCTGTATGCATGCCTTTGGGCGAGCTCTTTGTTATAGAGAGATAATTTGTGTCCCGCATAAATTTAATTAAATTAATGACCTATGTGTTGGAGGAGTCCACCTGTTTAAGATGGGAGTGAGTGGCCAATACTGACCTCTCTATAATACTAAGAAAAGGGTGCTGGCTGTGTCTGCTGCAAGTTTCTGATCCCTGTAAAGGCCAGGTACTGCAGCTTCTGCAACTTTGGGATTTTGGGAGGCTTAGCCCATCAAAAGTTCACATGCACTTCAGCCAGTCATTGCAGGCATGTGGAAGCATGTAGATGCATTGGGTCCAGAATAGTGAACATTGCATCTTGATTTCTAGTCCACAGGGGGAGAAGGGTGTTAAAGAACATGGATAAAATCTAATCCCCACTGAGTGATTACCACAATCATTGATTGCTCCCTCGTGCACACTGCTATGTCGGATGTGAGTAGAAATATATGAGTTGATAGAGAGGTTTGATAGTCAAGGTATATGAGAGATAAAGGCAAACAAAAAAAAGAATGTTAAAAGACGTAATTTATTTTTTACTCATCTTACATATTATAATTTCATTTTCCAGTGGAGCAGACGCATTTGTCTTACTTCTGGTAGCTGTCTGACTAGGAGTCACAGAGCAGACTGCAGGTCCAGAAGACAATCAGTCCTGTTAAGCAAGCAGCTCTGCAATTCCTGAAACTCCAGACATAGTGTGCCAAATCCTAAGATGTGCAGTTTGTGTACTGTGCTTATATACTGACTGACTTTAGTTAGGTCTATACCAACACACTTGGGTAAATAAATATTAGTTGTGCTGCTTTGGTTTTAAAGTGCCATGTCTTAGTTATTATCCATCACTGGAGTAGATAAGCTCACAGAATCCTACAGTCTTAGAGAAAGGGAGTAAACAGGATTCCTGGCATCTCTTCTCTCTTACCTCTGTACTTCTGCAATCATGCAAATGACAGAGATTGAATCTGGCATTTATAATTCCTTCAGTTTTATTCTTATTTGTTTACAAACCTCATTCCCTCCTCATCAAAACCAGCATTTCATTCCCACAGAGTACTTTTAAAAAGAATCAGTCCAAGTTGCACCACCTCAACACACTGAATAAGTTAGCGTCCAGCTCCTTCTCTGTTTTATTTTTAGAGTAATTGTCCATGCTATGCAGAACATTTCCCTTCAATTACTTCAGTAGCACAGCAATCTCCTGATGCAAGACTGTCTGTGAAAATGGCAACATTAACAGTGAAACACCTGTTTCTGTCTGCAGGGCATGACAGCGTCATCCTAATTCTAGGACTAGAGCTTGGACTCTTCCCCGCCCCAATACAGTGGAAGAAGGGAGTGGTAGGTAATTATAAACAAAGGGACTACTACTTTCATGGTGCACAGGTGTAGCAATTATTACAAAGCATAAACATAACATTTTTATTCATTTATACTTTATGAAACCAACTTAGTCCCACTAGGCAAATGGCCTCTTTTTAGGGGAGACCTGAGGTGGTATTCATACTAACTAGGGGAAATTTGACAAGGGCACCTGGAAACTTCTGCTATATTTTTTTTTTTATATAAGTGTTCTGGGATATTCTACATTCACCCGAGCAACCACCATCTCAGGTAGATGGGGCCTTGGTTTAAAGTCTTATCTGAAGGTTGACATACTTACTTTTATTAATGCACCAAAAAAAAAAAAAGTCTCATAAATTTGATAATAAATTTTTGTGACATCCAAGCTCCATAACAATTTAACCTAAGCAAAAATGTCTGGTAAATTATGTAACTAACCATAACAAGTTATCAACTTTTCATTCTAAAGTCACACATCTCATCCAACATCTAAGGTTTAACACTCAGCGGAATCTTTTTCTGTAGCAGACAGGTTGCCAATTTAACAGAGAAAGTTCCCCCTTTCCATAGCGATGTAATTATTGCTAGTCTAATGGTCATCACTAACACCGTTCATATACCATTTATTTTATACTGTTAACAGTAATATGAGTTTCCAGTTTTCTAGCATTCTGAAATAAAATAAAAATGGCAACAATTCCTTGTACAGAAAGCTAAAACAAAAAAACAAAAAAAAAAAAAATCAAAGAATGCTGTCTCGAAAAGGAGCACAACTGGAGGAACTCAGTAAATTCCAAAACATAACTTTAAATAAAAATTCAAGAATACAAAGGTTACATTTTGGAACTTACTGAGTTCCTCTGGTTGTTCCACTTTCTGAGACAGCATTCCTTCGATTTTTTTTTTTTTTTTTGGTGTCTAGTATTCTGCAGTAATAAAGAATTCCAGTCCTGGTGCAGAATGTTTAAGCTCTGACTTTAATATAAAAGTAGAGTACTGCTGAAATAGTTTTTTTTTTTTTTTTTTTTTTTACTGGAGCCAGTGATCTTGACCCTCTTATCAGGGTAAGCACCATTATATTTCTGGGCAGACTTTATTTTAGACAGTATTGTTTTTGTTTGAGAGAAGTTCTTCAGAGTACAAAGGAATGCAGAACAAAGATGAGGGATGTTGTCAATCACAGCTCGTGTACATCTATTTAAGGCACATTAGGTAGTTTTGAATTGTGGGAGAGAGGTGAATAAGGAGGGATGAAAAGTCACCCAGGACTGAGCTGTCAGTGAAAGTAATAGAAAATCTGTTTATGTGAAGCCCTACAGGTGGAGAGGCTAATGGCAGGGAAGTCTCAGTTACACAGTTAGGAGATGTCAGTCATTATGATATGGTATAGGGATCCCAGGGCCACAGGACTGAAAAGTTTTTTATGGAAACATGGGGAGCATAATTATATCCACAGGGATGACAATCAAAATGATAAAATACCTGAAGCTTGAGGCCCCATTTGTGTATGTGTATGTCATACCTCTCAACTGTCCTTGATTTTGACTGAAATTTTAGCTCTGTCCCTCTTAATCCCTCCTAAAACTAGTGACTTTTGGAGGAAAGGTGGTAAATTACACTTAATGAATAATGGCAATAATTAAGAGTTAATACTTTTTATATATATATATAATATATATATATATATATATATATATATAATATATATATAATATATAATATAAGGTTGTGCAAGAACAAACAACTGATAAAATATAATCAGATCCTGCAGATAGACTAGTGGTGGACCGTAGCTGGGATAGCTACTAAAGTTCAAAAAATGACACGGATATATGAAACTTGAATTATGTCACTGATAAAACAGAACGAAAAAAAGATGAAAAACACTCCTTTTAAATCCACGGAAACCTCACTGCTTCGCCGAATTGGCAAGATGTTGAACTGAAGTGTAATAAAAGGACTGATACACACTGATGTTTAGCAGTTCAAAAGTAAAGTAGGACTAAATCTGTTTATATCCCAGGCATATACATTCCTATAACTCTTCCAAATGATGCAAAGTAACTTGAACACAACTCACAACAGTCTGTGTGGGGAGACCACAACAAGCATAAAAAGTACCTTAGAATGTTTGTAAAAGCTGATGAAATGTTGTAGAGCAAATGCCTGGTTGCTCAGGAAGTCCTGACTATCCGTATAGCTTGTGGTAGAAAACCCAATCCAATACTTTGTAGTTAGAAAACACAAGAAGCTTCCCTTTGCAAACTCAATAGTTCCAGACTTGCAGGAAGCAAATGAAGCACTAGCACAATTGCTATGTAAACAAACTCAAGTTCCAAACTCATAGGAAGCAAAAAGGCGCTGTAGACTGAAAATAAATCCTTTATTACAACGATAGCATTCCTTAAGCACTAGTTGAGCTTTCATCTGCACCATCGCAGACTTCATCAGAACTAGTGCAAAACATTTAATTAACTCATTTAAAAACAGTTGGCGCCAAAACTTTGTTACTCAATTTAAAGAAACAGTACTCCATTTGTAACATAACTAATATTGGACCTATATAAAAAACATATAAATCTTGGTGATTTATGTATATACATACCAAAAGTAAATACAAATGTATATATAATTATAAATATTGATTTTAAAAGTCACTAAAATAATTATTCATATGGTATTGTGATTGAAATACTAAAACATGAATTAAATTCACTATGTGTACTTACATTTCATCAAATATTGCAGCCATAAAAATATTATATATCAAGAATTAAAATGGTTTTATACTTATAAAATCGTTAATACCTGGATTCCTGGTGGAATCAGTTAAAATCTGCCACTTGCTTTCTTTACAGGCCAGTCTTGTTTTCCAATCCCTCCAAAAGGAATTTCCTTCACCTCATCTATTATCATAAAGGAGAATGTGTGTCCCTCACCATATTCCTTGATGTGTCTGTATAGGGCATTTTTACTATCCATTTTCCTAATTTTATAATAATGCTCATAAATACGTTTCTTCGTTTCTTTAACTCTCTTTCTGTTTTGCCTATATAATAGGCTGGACATTTTTTGCACAGAGCTAAATATACTATGTGCTTGGTGCTGCAATTTCCACCTATGCTCCTAATTTTACTGTGATTAATGTCATTCAAAACAATATCACTGTTGGTGTTTATATGTGTACATTGTTTGCATCTTCCGCACTTTCTGGTGAAAACCTTGTCTTTATTATTGTTTCTGCCTTTCCCTAACTTGGAATGTTCCAGTAATCTTTTTATGTTGGGACCAGTTTTGTATACTATCTTAGGTTCCTCACCCAGTATATTTTTGTTGACATCTGATACTGTGATAATGTCCCAATATTTCTTTATAATGTCCTTAATCTTGGTGCTGTGAGGGGTATAGGTCAGAACACACACTCTACCCATATTTGCTTTCTGCAAGTTAGCGTTAATCTCTTTATCAAGACCTAGCAGTGGTTTGTATTTTATTCCCCATTGAATTTGACAAATTCAATGGTGTCACTAATCATGTTGCTGGGATATCCTCTCCTTTCAAATAAATCTGCTAACAGAACCATTTCTCCTTCCATGAATTCTCTAGTTGATGACATTCTAGCACATCTAATGCACTGTCCCTTCATAATATTTTTGAAAATGTGTGGTGGATGTTCACTTCCAAAAAATAGATAATCATTAGAGAATGTGCTATTTCTATGTATCTTGGATGTAAAACCTTCCTCATTGGAACCTATGAACACATCCAAATATGAAATACCTGAGTTGTTTGTTTCATAGGTAAATTTCAAAAAATTGGTAGTTTCGTTGATGTATTCAATAAATTGTGGTATTGTCTCGTTGGGTCCCTTCCACAGAATGAATATATCGTCCAGAAATCTTACATAGAAGGTGATGTAGCTGGAGAA
>NC_056742.1:240208778-240273778 GCF_019279795.1 Protopterus annectens
CTATAAGTAACCACCTCCCAGCCTTTGCACATTAAACAACACCCTCCTTCCACAAGCAGCATCATTATAAACATGTCAGGAATTTTTCCAATTTTAACCCACAGACATTCATCAACATACTAAAAAGTATGAATTGGTCTAACTTAAAATGTCTTACTTTAGATGAAGCACTGGATTACTTCAACGCAATCGTTTTACAAATTTTAGATAGTCTTGCACCCCTAGATTAAAAAAGGTCAAATCTAATCATGCCCCATGGCTAACCAAATCTACTAAAGCACAAATACTAACTAGAGATAAAACATTGAAACAGTGGCAAAACTTTAAAAAACCCTCAGACCTATTGAGATTCAAACAGCTCTGTAAACAAGTACAAATATTAGTTTCCAAAGACAAAGACTACTGTTTAAAACTTCAATCAAACAACAACCAAAATCCCCAAAATTCTGGACATCTATAGGATCACTTCTCAGCCCTGGCACAAAAAGAAACCTGTGTCCACAACCAGACAAAACACCTGAACAAATAGCCAGTCTCTTCAACTCACAGTTCATAAATTCTATAGCTAACATCACTGCTAACTTTTAACTACACTCCAGTGCAAATTATATTGGAACAGCCACAACAACCCATCTCTCTCAACCTCATTTCTCCTCTACCTCACCCTTACATGAATCAACAATGAATACTTTTCCCACTATCTCATTTACTAGTATCCCAACTTTGACTATAAAAAGACTACTTCTAAGGCAAAAACCCTGCTGTAATGCAGCAGATAAGCTTCCCACTGAGTTTCTAAAACTTGCTGTAGAAACCATTGCCTACCCTGTTAGTATACTAATCAACAGATCCATACAAGAGTCATATGTCCCAAAACTTTGGAAAAAAGCTTTTATTCTACCCCTTCACAAGGGTGGCAACTCATCTGATGTCTCAAACTACCGACCCGTAGCTATTTTATCTCCAATCTCTAAGCTCCTTGAAAAATGTATACACATGCAACTCCTGTATTTCCTCCTTAAAAAACAAATTCTTTCTCCAACTCAACATGGATTCAGACCAGGCCATAGCATGACAACTGTCTTAATATTGTTCTTAGACACAGTCAAAAAGGCCAGAGACTCAAAAAATTGTGTCCACCCTGTTTCTAGTCTTATCAAAAGCCTTTGACATGGTATCTCACTCACTTCTTCTATCTCAGCTCTCAATCATTGGTCTAGCAGCCCCCTCTCTTCACTGGTTTTCCAGTTTCTTATCTGATAGACAGCAGGCAGTTAGATGGCAAAATTCTCTATTGCCATATTTTCATACCTCTACCGGTGTTCCCCAAGACTCAGTATTAGGTCCACTCCTGTTCAGCATGTTTATTAATCATCTTCATGCCTCATTCAGCCAGTGGTCTCTCATACAATATGCAGATGACAATGCCATTATATGCTCTGCTGACACTACATCAAACTCGCAACAAATCACTCAATTGGCATTTACTACCATAAAGACATGGCTATAAGATAACCATTTGTCTCTTAATCCCAATAAAACCAAACTTAAGTTATTCATACAAAAGAATAATACTTTCAAAAACAAATTTCAGTTCATAATACTTTCCCAGAGTAGCATAAAACTTGAAGTAGTCTGCACACTAAACTGCTAGGAGTAATAATTGAAGAAAGTCTAAAATTCGCCCTGCACATACAATACAACATCAACAAAACACATCAAAAACTAGGTATTATTTACAAGGATAAACATTTGCTTTCACCTTCTACTAAACAAGTACTTGCCACCACTTAACTGTTTCCCTCTTTTACCTATGGTGCTCCCTTATTTACTAATCTGCTGTCCTCTCTAAAAACTAAACTCAAAATATGTTATAATAAGATTGCCAAATTCGCAACAAATTCTAGACTCTCCACCCACCACTGCACATGCCTGCATTCTGTAAAGTGGCTTGAACTCCCACACTATCTCACCTAGCTGCAATTAACTACAGCTCACAAAATAATTCTCAAACCCTCAGATTGTCCTGCCCTAAGCTCCTTATTTCCCCACTATCTTCCTAATAGGGCCCTTAAATCTGAAAAGCAGCACCTTCTTCAAGTCCATATGCCCAACCTACCTACAGGCCAGTTACATTACTTTTGTGTTATAGCCAAAGCCTGGAATGCCCTTCTATTAGTAATTTATACCATTGAGAGTCACGCTTCTTTCAAAACTTCTTTGCTTAAACACCTCTCTACTAAGTGGATTTGTACCTGTACTAAATGTCCTCCCTTCATAACCTGAGTGATATCTTCTTCACATATATACTCAGATCCCATATTTCTCTGTCAGCTAAGTTTCTTATGACAACATAAGTATAACTACAACTACAATGTAATTCTTGCATATTATCTTTTTTTCCTTTTAACTTTCTGTAATCCTAAAATGTAGTTCTAATGTTTTCCTTTGCATTTTTTCATATAAACTTAGATTGTATAATATTACAGTTTTGTAATTTTTCACATTGATTATACTGTCATATTTGTTGTTTTATGGAGCTTTTCTCCCTGGGCCTCCACTGAAAATGGGGTCTTTATGGCCCAGTGGACCTTACATGTAAACAAATGCTAATAAATAAATAAATAAATATGGAGAAGATGGAAGAATCTATACAGGATACTGCTCTAAGGATGAGACTTAAAACCTCTCTAGACTTCCCAAATATTGATGGTGCACCATCTTTTTATGATGCTGTAGATGCATCTGCTGGAATAGTAACTTCAGGGACAGTGTTAACAAGGCACACATAGCTGATGGTCCCACCTCTTCCTGAGGATGGAAAGGGCCACATTCTCAGTGCCCCATTGTATACGTATTTGTCTTCAGCCCTCCATCCCAAGAGGCCTTTAAAAGGCTTCACTAGGAGGGGAAGACTATTTAAACAGTGAAGGAACTGTTTTATTCCCCCATCCTAAAATGTAACAGGACCCTCCCCACAAAGCAACAGCCTTTCATTAAAATAAAGCCAGCACCATACACCTCAAATAAAATAATCTTTTGGGAATGATAATTGGAGAAGAAAAAAGATGCAAGGGCAGTCAAAGCAAGGTTAGCAGTATTGACAGTGGCCTACCTCCCTACCAAGACAACCTCCCACAGAACTACCTTGCAGAGTCTCCCTCCTTCCCCCATAACAACAATGCCCTTCTCCCTAAACTTGATAGGAAGAAGACTGGCTTTTTGCAAGAATCAGTAGTTTGTCCTGACCTTGGATGATTGGATGAGGAAGCTAATTGCAATAGGATACAACAGAGAATACTGGAACCTGCTGTATTATATGGGTACAGCATGTAGTCCTAGGACCAGTGCTGAATAAGCTACTTGCCTGTGCAGCTGCAGAAAAGCTCATTCATGGTGCTCTGCCTGGAGTCTATATTGCTCTTGCTCATGCTACAAACCTCAATGGCGACCTTCGGACATGATTGATACCTGCCTCCATTTTCCAGTACTGAAAATACTCTTCAGCATAAGGGTGCTGTCCTCAGGATAAGACATTAAATCAAAGTCCCACCCACCTGAGGTAGTGGTGCTGACCTAATGAATGTAAAAGATCTCATAGCATTTATCAAAGAAATACCAGGAATATTTTGTTAAAAAAAGCACAATTTCCACATTACCTTCCAGTATCTAGCAGTTCAAAAATACTTCAGAAACTATAAAAATTTTAAACTAAATGGAAAAATAAAACAACTTGCATTGAGTACAAAAATACATTATGATTCTTCCATGCTCAGTTACAAAAATAAACATTTCAAAATTTGGTTTAACCCTTCATTCTCTAATTGTGAAGGATAGATGTGAATATTGTTCAATAAATAATCAGTTGTTTATGTTAGGCTCGTTATGCTATTTATCATAAATGAAGAAACCTTGGTGTATGATTAATCCTCATCTGCAAAAACTGTGGGGGGTTGCCCTAGTAAATCCCCAAAACATATACATCTCTTGCATTCAAACACAATCTCTTACTCCTCAAACTTTCAATAAGAATAAATTATTTCTTCCCTTACTTTAAAATTCTTTTCACTCTTTCGTGGAATTTATTTTCTCCAACAGCCTCTACACACAAAAGTCCATGTACTAGATTCATACTCCATCCTTCCTGTTCTGCATTAAATAGCATCTTTATATCACCCCTTTAAATTATTACAGCTCTGTACCACTACCACATAAAACTTTTATTGGTTCTTCATACCACTGTCTTCTGTGATCTTCTTTCCAAAGTAAATATTTTTGACTGTACTCTATGCAGTATAGTACCTTCTACATCTACTTTCACTTGCAATTCATCATAAAACAGTGGAATTACTAGGACAGTCAGATCTAATGAAGTAAAAAAAGAAACCGTGAGCTGAACCATGTTCACATCCTAAAGTCTGTCTTCTTCATATACAAAATGCAACTCTTAATGGGGTCTAAGTGAGATCCCCATGTAACATAAAATATTAACCCTTTTTGATCTGCCTCCCACTGCTTAGGAATTAGGAAAACTGTACAAAATAACTGGTATTACTTAATAACACTGACTTAATCAAATGACACAGTCCAAGTAGCCCAATGAGACCCAGAGGTGATTAACAATGTGTTAAGAGCAGCACTGCCCAGTGGCAATCCCACACATCGCATAATGACTGGCGCTATTAGACTTGACCTAATGAGCTCTCAGCCATGCATGTTCACCAGTGCTTCGACACACCACTGTGAACACAGTTGATAGCCATGATAAGGGCTGCACAGCAAAGTCCCTACTAACTTATTTATATAAATGGGGAGAAATGGGTATATTGGATAGTCAAAAGGGGAATAGCAAGTAGAGGAACACACAGAAAGGGAAGAGGAAGAGAAGAATGGGATTGGAGTGAGAAAGCAAGGTATCTGTATTTTTTGTGGGCCAGATGCCCATTTTTCTTTACCAAGATGTCAGGAAATGGGTATATGGATGATAGAAGAGGCAGAAAATACTGAACACAATGACCAACAGAGGAGGTGCTAATACAACTAAGGAGAAAACACAAATGAGCTACTGTCAGACTAAACAGTAATGGACTTAAAGGGCAAACTTGCTTATCACATTTTTGTCCTAATCCTGTTTCCTAATTACACATTAATATGTAGAATTACTTATATTATCATAAAGTTCTTTTATTAAACCAAAAAATCTTTTGCCAAACCCATACATTCCCAAAATGTTCAAGTAGCATAGCTTTATGAGAAATGTACTTTTTTTGTCTACAGGATCAACACAATGGCTTCCCTTCTTGCTCCCAGTTAGATCATTCATTCATTTCTCCATTGGAGTAAGACCCCTCCAGCCCATTAGTTCCCTAGTGGATGTGAGAGTCAGATGTTAGGGTATGGGCCAGTCTGTAGATCCTGTGGACTATCATATCCCCTCCCACATGACACTCTGCAGGTATAACCAATGCAGAGAACTAAGCTGTTTCCCTTCCCCAAGGATGGGAGTACCTGTGTCAGCCATTCACTCCCATCCTTTCCCACCTGGTCCCTCCAACAGACATGCTGCTACTTCAGTATGGGTCAGCTGACATGCTGATCTCTCTTTGCAATGAGCCTGGGTCTGCTTTATGTAAAATGTTATTGAATACTTTTCTGACATTTTACCATCATTATTCATTCTCATTTATCTAGCATTTCTTGTATAATTTTCCTCAAAATTAACAATAAATCCTGACTAGTCTTATCTTAAACATATAATCCCACTATGCTTTCTAAAATCCTATTTAACCTTAACTAAAAGAACTTGGTCAATAAGTTATAATCATTATTGGGTAATGCTAAAGGCATCATATATATCCCTGTGTGTGTGTGTGTGTGTGTGTGTGTGTGTGTGTGTGTGTGTGTGTGTGTGTGTGTGTGTGTGTGTGTGTGTGTGTGTGTGTGTGTCTCTCTCTCTCTATGTATATATATATATATATATATATATATATATATACACAGAGAGAGAGTTGTTTTTCTGTTTAACTTAGATATAAACTTAATGCTCAAACAGCTATCTACCCTGTCCTTCTTTTTTGTACACGATTCCTGTAAAAATGTGACCAAAGCCTCCAAATGAGAATCTTCTTTCAATTTATAAAAGGCACAAGCAAACTTCCTGCCACTGGTGCCCCATCAGCTTTCACTTTTTTCAGTACCTTTATATTTCTAATGTAACATCCAGATGTTCTTCATCTCACATTGCTGCAGTCCTTACACTTGGGTAGTCCGCTGTCCTCGGTCGGCCCGAATATCAAAGTATTAGGCTGACGTCGGTCATGGCGCTTAAGACTGACATCAGGACGTCAGGGTACAAATGCGCATGACCGACGTCATATCCTCAGTCTTTTTTGCCGCATGGTCCGATGCAGAAGCAGCGTTGCAAGTGCCGTTCGGCGTTCTGAAATTTTTCGAATTCGGAGTTTCAGACCAAGTCAAAGTTGGCTAAGTACCCCGTTGGGGAATATTTTAGTTTTTTCTTGCCTCAGTGGTTTACCGGATGTCAGAAAAAGTGAATAACTGTATTTCTTGTGGGAAACAGATACCGCATAGAGATTATCATACTTTGTATATTCCTTGTTTGGGGCCTGAGCACGACGTTGTTGGGTGTCGCTTTTGTGCTAGGTTCAATAAGCGCACTATTAAGCGAAGGTTAGATTGTGCCAGGTTGGTCTTTGGGAAGCGGTGCAATTATAACATGCCGTCGGATGCTCCGACGCCCGCTTCTTCGAAGAAGCGCAAAGACAAGGCAGCTAAGCCCAGGCAAGAAGAGTCGTCCGTACCGGACGTCGGTTCTTTAGAGGCGTCAGTGGAACCGGTGGTTCCGCCGGAGGCTTCTCTGGAGGCCCAGGGGGAGACTTTGTTATTGCAGGATGTGGCCTCTCAGGAGGCAGGTCAGGCTGAAGGGGCTTCTCAGGTTACTGTACTCCCCACTCTTCCTAGGGTGGTTAGGCCCTCTCCTTCTGTTTCTAAGGCTTCTCCCAGAGGCAGGCCAGGTTTAGCTTCTGTTGGTGTCACTCCTAGTTCTTCAGGATCTGTGCCCAAGAAGCACATGCTTAAAATGGCAGAAGATTTAATTACTTTGATTAGAGGTTCTTTGCCCCCTCCTGATAAGAGGCCTAGGGTGGAGCCAGAGTTGGGGAGTTTTGAGCAGGCTTCGGATGTTTCAGAGTCTTCGGCTGAAGACTTGCAGGAGTACTCTCCTTATTCTGATTCTGATGCAGATGATTCCACTCCTTCTGCTTCTCCTCCAGAGGATTTTTCTTTTTCAGAAACTCTTCATTCCATGAGGGAACATTTTAAGTGGGAAGGTCAGGACTTCTCTGACTTCAGGAAAAGGCTTAGGGAATTTTTGCTTTTACCCCAACATAGACCTTTGGCTATACCTCCTGTTCTCGATGTTGTGGAAGATGTGTTTGCGGAGGCTTCACTTAATCCTGATTCTTTGCCTCCTGCTCCTGTTAAACCGGATAGGTATTATAGGGTGCCTGAGGCTCATAAATATCTTTATAAGAGCCCTAAGGCGGACCCAGAAACTGTTAGCCAGGGACCTAAGGGTGTCAAGGCCTCTGTTGTAAAAAATCCGGTTCCTCCAGATAAAGAGGCCAGAGCTTTGGATAGATGGGGAAAGAAAGTCTATACTTCTTCCACCTTAGCTATGAGGGCTTTGAATTGCCAGTTTCACATGTTGAAATATCAAAACTATCTTCTTGCTCAGCTGAAGTCTAAGGTAGATGCTCTGGCGGAAGGCATTGAGTGTAAGGAACTACAAGATTTGGTACATGTCTCTGAACAGGTGGGTAAGCATTCTTTACAATGTGGTTTTGATGCTATACAGGCCTCGTCTAGGGTGGCTGCCACTGGGTCAGTTCTTCGCAGGCACGCCTGGTTGAGGGATCAGAATTTGTCTGAACATGTTAGGACAAGGCTAAGTCTATGCAGACTGTTAAAGATTTTTTGCAAGTCCAGCCTCCGAAGTTTAGTAGGAATTGGCCTGCTAAGGGGTGGACGTACCCTTCTTATGATTCACAGTCTAGGGGTAGATCTAGACGTGGTAGGGGCAGAGCTCAGAGCTCCTTCAGACCTAGAACAGGGAGTTCTCCTGCACAATCTTCAGGTGAGGGCAGGGGCCAGTCCTTTCGTAAACAGGCCCAATGACCTACCTTTTCAGCTGCCAGATCCTTCTTGCCTGGCAGCACCTTTGGGAGGAAGGTTGGCACTTTTCAAGGAAAATTGGAGTTTGATTACCCAAGACAGATGGGTATTGGATATCATACACTGAGGTTACAGGTTTTATTTCCATACCTTGCCTCCTTTCAAAGGCATGCCAGACGTTCCTCCTCAGCAAAGACTAGAGGCTCACAAACAAATTTCTCTGCTGCTCCAAATAGGGGCCATACAACCGGTCCCTCTGCCAGAAGTGGGCCTAGGATTTTATTCTCGCCTGTTCCTAGTACCAAAGAAGGGGAACACGTGGAGACCAATTTTGGATTTATCTATCCTCAACACTTATCTGGACATTCCCAAGTTCAAAATGTTGACGTTACAACAGCTTTTACCTCTGCTGGGCAAAGATCACTGGATGGTGACTCTGGATCTCAAGGAGGCTTACCTTCATGTTCCTATCAGGCTAAGTTGCAGGAAGTATCTGCGTTTTCGGGCTGGGACTTCTCATTATCAGTTCTCTGCATTGCCCTTTGGCTTATCTACTGCACCCAGAGTGTTCACGAAGGTTCTGGCTCCAGTGATAGCTTTCTTCAGGCTAAGAGGAATACAGATCTATCCTTATTTGGACGATTGCCTGATTCTGGCTCAAGGAAAGGATGAACTTCTTCATCATTTACACTATGTGATAGCAGTGCTAAGATGCCTGGGGTATTCTGTGAACGAAATAAAGTCCAGTCTAGTACCCTCTCAGGACATGTGCTTTCTGGGTGTGAGACTGAATACAGCATCCCAGATGGCCTTTTGACCCCGGACAAACAAAAGAATCTTTCTCTTTACTTCCATCAATTGTCTCATCAGTCCAGGCTGACTGCAAGGACAGTCCTTCAAGCCTTGGGGTTCATGGCATCTTGTATTCTGGTGCTTCCCAATGCCAAACTGCATATGAGGAAGCTACAATGGTATCTCAAAAATGTATGGACTCAGCACTGCCAAGATATGGACACTGTCATTCAGATAATACCTTGCATTCAAAAGGAATTTTTGTGGTGGGCTCAGGAATGTCACCTAAACAAGGGACTCTCTGTGACCCGGCCGGAGGCAAGTCAGATTCTAACGACAGATGCCTCAGACAAAGCTTGGGGAGCTCATCTAAATGGAAAGTGGATACAAGACACGTGGCCTGCCAGACTTCTACATCTACATATCAATTTGAAGGAGATGTTAGCAGTCCAATTTGCATTAATAGCTTTCAAGGATTTACTTCTTCCAGGGCAGGTGTTGATTCTAACAGACAACACAACTGTCATGTGGTACATCAACAAGCAAGGGGGAACACATTCTTATCCTCTATGCAGACAAGCAATGATTTTGTGGGAGACTGCTCTCAGTTTACAGCTAAATCTTCAGGCAAGGTTTCTGCCGAGCACAGAACTCCTTAGCAGATGTGTTGAGCAGACGAATTATGGATCCCCACGAGTGGAAATTGGATCCTCATGTATTTCAGAAATTGACAGTGTCATGGGGAACTCCAGACATAGATCTGTTCGCTTCTCCACTAAACTACCAGCTGCCAAAGTTTTGCACAAACAGGTTTCATCCCACAGCTTGGAAAGTGGATGCTCTTTCATTCAATTGGAGCAATCTTCATGTGTATGCCTTTCCACCTCTGCCTCTCCTCCCAAAGGTACTTCTGAAGGTCAGACAGGACAAGCCAAAGATGATTTTAATAGCTCCAGATTGGCCTCGACAGCACTGGTACCCACTACTGAGAAGTCTGGTACAGGAGCCTCCATGGCCTTTGCCTTCGATTCCACACCTGCTGTCTCAGGAGAACAGTCATTTACTCAATGTCAAACTTCACTCTCTTCACCTAACAGCTTGGCATATTCTGTTTTAAACCCTGGAGGGTCTCAGCTTCCACAGCAAGTTTTGAATGTTATTTTGGAGGCCAGAAGGCCTAGTACAAGGAAAGTGTACGCAGATAAATGGAAGAGATTTTTATTTTGGAGTGCAGCAAAGGCATTTGATGTTTCTAAGCCTAATTTAAGTGTGGCTCTGCAATATCTTACTGAGTTACTGGACAAAGGTTTGTCCTTCTCTTCTATTAAGGTTCATGCTGCAGCAATTTCTGCTCATTATGACTGTGACCCACCATTGTTTTCTCATCCTTTGTTTAAGCAATTCCTTAGAGGGGCAAAGAATATAAGACCCCCACGGAGAGCTCCTACTCCTGCTTGGGATCTCAATTTTGTGTTGGAGAAACTCACTCTACAACCTTTTGAGCCTGCAGCTACTGCTGAGTTGAAATATTTATCATGGAAGACTGCTTTTTGTTGGCCATTACCTCTGCAGAAGGGTTTCTGAATTACAGGCCCTTATGGCAGTTGAGCCTTTCTTAATTTTCCATAAGGATAGGGTATCTTTGCGTACTAATCCTTCCTTTATGCCTAAAGTGGTTTCTAGTGTGGCTTTAAACCAAACTATTCATTTGCCTACTTTTTATGCAAACCCCAAAATAAAGGGAGAAGATTTTGCACACTTTGGATATACACAGGCAGTTGCGATATTATTTGAGCAGAACTAAAGGGTTCAGGCAGTCTCAGCAGTTATTTGTTTCTTTTGCTTTGGGTTCTCAGGGCAAGCCTGTGTCAAAACAAACTATTTCTAAGTGGATTGGGTTTTGTATTGCTTTCTGTTATTCCCATCATGGTAAGGAGATTCCAGCTGGGATTAGGCCTCATTCCACTAGGGCTACTGCCACTTCTACAGCTTTTTTAAGGGGGGTGGCAACTAAAGATATTTTGGAGGCAGCTACTTGGAGTTCAGTGCATACTTTCTCTAAGCATTATCACCTTCCACTTTACTCTAAATCGAGGGCTGGTTTTGCCACTGCAATTTTACAGGGCATTTTAGCAGCTCCTTCTGCTTTATAGGTTTGCCATCCTCCCTTATCTCTGCTTTGGGATTCTACCCAAGTGTAAGGACTGCAGCAATGTGAGATGAAGAACATAGTACAGTTTTGTACCTACCATAAATGTAGATGTTCGATGATCCACATTGCTGCAGTCCAATTTACCCTCCCTCCTTCCCCTCTGTAGTTAGAGGCGGTTGTGTGGTGTGGGTTGTACATTTTGTGAATATTGTATATATTGTACATATGGTGAGTACAAGGGTGGTTGGTTGTTTTTGGCTGTCTTTTGGTTTTGGCCTTTCTGTTTAGGGTCTTCTGACATCTGGGGCAAGAAAAGACTGAGGATATGACGTCGGTCATGCGCATTTGTACCCTGACGTCCTGATGTCAGTCTTAAGCGCCATGACCGACGTCAGCCTAATACTTTGATATTCGGGCCGACCGAGGACAGCGGACTACCCAAGTGTAAGGACTGCAGCAATGTGGATCATCGAACATCTACATTTATGGTAGGTACAAAACTGTACTTTTCATTACTTGCTTGATTTTCCATTTACTTAAATTCCTCAAGTATTCTTCAGCTTTGCTCATCTTATTCTTTCTTCATGCGTAATAGAAATTCTATTCTTACCTTCTAGCTTGTCCTTGTACACAACATCTACATGCACTAACTTAGTTAATAATGGATTCACTTCTATTATTCCTTTATCTATACATTTCTGCTTGCTCACCCAAACTTTCATTCTTGTTTCATTGATCCCATCTGTTACACTGATCTTTCATATTCATGTGGTCTGATCAGTACCTTTACTAGTTTTCCTAAATTTTCTCCTAGGCTCACATACCTCTCAAACTCTTAGCGCAAGAAATCTGGACAAAGTCTGCAAAATGTGTGTGTGTGGGGGGGGGGGTCAAAGGTTAAAAAATACGGACAGATTTTAAATATTACTCTTATAAACTTAGAAAGCTGCTAGAGTAACAGGGTTTGTGTTAACATACATTTTCTGAAAGATTTGAAGTCTGAAACTCAAATGTACATCATTATTTAGTTACCTCATTCCCCAAATCATCCCAGTAATTTGTGAGAAAACCACAAATTTTATAAGAAACAGACCAAATATATGAAGTGAAAATGTGGACAGTTGAGAGGTGTGCTGCTCAGTGATCAGAAAAACCTACTATCCTGTGTCAGTTATGAAAATTAGCTATAAAATATATAACACATCTTTTGTTCAATTATAATAATTCTATATTTCATTTCTTGTCTCTTTTTTACTGCCTATCTCTTGTTTACTTCTACATCTTCCAAGGGGCACCTAAAAATCTTCCCCTAAAAGATGATAATATTCACCATTAACTATTTGTCTATTACCTCAAATATGTCAAAATGCTCTTGCTGATGCATGTACAGAAATCAGTCTTGCAAACAAATATGTATACAATCACAGATGAATTCTCCATGGTATAGCCACCATATGATGCCATAACTAATTACATCCCCTCCTTCATTAACATAAACACCCCAGAACATTCTTCTGGTCCAAAAGACCACACCATTTCCCTTTCTCATATTGATGTCAAGAGAGATACCTAACATTTCGTAAAAAACTTGTCAGTATGCTGTTTCTTAAGCCAGAAAAGTGTTGTAAACCTTCTTACCATGCTTTCAATACTAGTCACACTCAAAAATAAAGTTTTCCGCACATTAGGTCTTTTCGTGTGTAGATGTTTGAAGGTCTGAGACTTGTAAATTAAAGAAGAGTGAGACTAAATGTTTGAAAGTGGATGAAGTAGGTATTATCTCTAAAATCGCTGTATCGCAGTTTTTGCCTTTCTTGGAGGTTCAGTTTTTGCAGAGTTAGCATATATAAGTAGTAGGGATATGAGAAGTGTAGCCCCCACATTGGGGTTCAGCAGGGAAGCTTGCCCCCTGCAGAAGAGATTTAAAAGAACAGTAACCTTTGATATTCACATTTCTCTTTTTTTTCAGTTTCAAGACTCGAACTTAAGGGTCTCAAATTAAAGTAGGAAGCCATTTTCATAATTTTTCCAGCATCTTAATTTTTCTTTTCTTTCCTTGTGTTTACCCTTTTCTAATGCTGTTTGAAAAGCAGAATCCATGATGTCATTTGATGATCACTGTTGCAGTGCTATTGACCAATAGGATATTCTGCCAAGGATAGATGTACATCCTACTGGCATATAAAAACCTGGACATCCTTCCCTTATGCTGAATGTCCAAAGTATGACCTCAGCCCAACAAAGGCAAAGGTACATGAAGGATGCATGGACCACAGAACATTCTTGTCATCAGCCAAGACCTGAACTGTCATTTCAGCTTTGGTTTGTCAGCTGTACGATTTGTGCTTCTTCCTTTGTGATTGGGCTGATGATTATTCCCATTGGGGGCCCTCCTCTTTTTCTTTTTTGTATTTCATAAGTTTTGTACATGTCATCAAAGAGAGAGAAAATGTGATTGTGAGAGGTAGATTCTTCACAGAGATCATCAGACATTTTTCTTATCTGGGTGCTTATCACAATTATATGGATTGTTCTATCTGTCTGGCATTTATGCCCAAGATTTTGCATAGCCAACTGACTTCTTAAAAATGTACATAGACAACAAGAAACTTAAAGCCCTTACTCAGGATAAGATGACATCTGAGTCCTTGATAGCTGACATCGTTTTGACATTGAAGAAGTTGAGGGAGACCTCTGCCATTCAGTTGGAACCAAACACCTCAGTTGTGTATCTTGATGAGACAACAGTCTTTATAATCAGCTCGTTTTAGATATTCAAAGCTCCACTCACAACTTGTGCAACAGATTTCCCCTTTCTTCTGATGCTTCTGACCAGTCTTTTTAAATATATTTCATCAGCTACAAAGTTTTACTTGTGTCTCCCCTTTTCCCACAAACCTCACATGTTCTTTGTGTACATTCCTTAACCAAATGACCACTATCTCCACAGAAATAGCATTCCTTTGGGTGGTCATAGTAATTAAGTGCCCTTTTAATCCTTATAATAATGTTAGTTATGTGATTATGGGGCAGATTCAATAAACCCTACACAGTCCATTAAGATTGTGTGCGCGACGTGGTGCTACGCATATACAGTAGCACACAGTTTTGGATTTAGTAAGCAGCTCTACATGGTAAACACTGTGGTATGCCAATTACAGCATAAGCAGCTGAACTGTGTGCTAATCAACCAATCCAACAAGCAGTAAAGCAACCATGTAGACTTAGTGCCTGTTTTCCCTGCAAATTCCAAAACCTACTGGAATACAGCCATGGAAAGGAGTCTACACAGAAAGAATGTTAGGGGCTGCTGTTATTTTAATTCATGTGTATGTGCAACAGGCTGAAGACTATGCTTATGCTGCTGCTGCTGATAGACCATGCCCAAGAAGGAGAAGTGTTTTTAGATCCCGTTTAACTTATCACAGTCTGCATGAGGTGGAAATTATAGAGCACTACAGGGTGGATAGAGACACATTACAGGAACTCTGTAACCTCTGTTGTCTTCAACTCAGACCAAGGACAAACCGAGGAGAACCAGTAGTGGTGGTTGCAAAGGTATGTGCAGCACTTAGAATTTTAGCTACAGGAACCTTTCAGAGACCAACAAAGGACATGCTGGGGGTGTCACAGGCGTCAGCATCCAGGATCCTCTATCAATTCCTGAATGCTATGCTCCAACATGCCAGTGACTACATATATTTTCCCCATACACCTGAGGACAGGGCCACAAATATGCAAGAGTTCTACCCTGTAGCTCACTATCCTGAAGTACTGGGTGCCATAGACTGTACACATATAGAAATCAAGGCATCACCTGGGGAACAGGGAAGGGTGTACATAAACAGAAAGGACTGCTATTCCATTAACCGCCAAGTCATGTGTAATGCTAAGGGAATCATCTTGAATGTGTGTGCCAGCAACCCAGGCAATTACCATGATCATATCTGGCACAACTCTCAACTGTATGAGATGTTTACTTGGGTGATATCCCTCAGGGTCATTTACTGGGGGATGCAGGTTATGCACTGGAAGTGTGGCTGATGATGCCCATCAGAAATGCAAACACACCAACTGAAGAATGCTATAATGAGGCACATGCTCAAACTAGAAATATCATAGAATGCATCTTTGGGCTGCTGAAGTCATGGTTCCAGTACCTAGAAACATCTGGGGAGCCCTGCAGTACAATCCACGTGCATGTACTGAAATCTTCATCATCTGTGCCATATTTCACAACATCATCCTGAGAAAACAGCTTCAGTAGGATCAACAAGGGGAAGGGACACACATCCCACTACCACTGGCAAGATTAGCACAGCCACATCCAATTGAGGAGTCAGAGAGGGAACCAGCAGCTGCTGTGGGTATAGGCAGACGTAGGTGTGCTCAATATGCCTTCACATTGGCTAAGAGGCAACACATAGCACACTCACTCACCATCTAAGGGGCTTATCCTATGCACATACATATATTAACATTGATGCTAGGCAATGCTCACAACCTTTACCTACCAAGCAGTGGCTGTGTACTCCTAGCATCAGGCAGAGTGAGCCCTGAACTAAAACTGTAGTAACTGCCAGATTTACAAGGTAACTGTTGAACCTGGAATATTAAAAAAATGTGTAATAATACAAATGAATGCCATATCCTTGTATGCTGTTACTTGGTAATATAAGTAAGTAAAAAGTGGTTGATTTGTACGGCAATGACTTCAATATGTGGCAATATGTGACTTATGTGAATACATGTGTCCTCTATCGAGTAATAGGCCTCAGGCATAAATGATTCACACATTCATACCTCTCAAAAGTACTGATGGCCACCGAATGTCCTCAATTGGCTTCATACTTTTGTACTGGCAAATCATTTTGAGAGAAGTTAGAAGTTAATGACACATATTTCAGTTTCAGACTTCATATCCCTCAGAAAAATCTTAAAAATAGTGATGCAAAAACTGTTTGATTCTATCAACTGTTTAGTTCTGTAAGAACAAAATATTTAAAAAGTCTCCCTATTAGTCAGCCTTTGTCCCACATTTATTGATGGCTTGGTCCAACTGTTACTGTAAGAGTCTAGAAGACATGTACACATTACAAAAACCTGTAAGAAAGCAGTACAATTAGCAAAAACAACATTATAAACACAGATATACTAAGCACTGCCAGCTATGCACCCTAAGCATCAGATACAAAGCTTATGTATCCCTAAATCCAAAAGATAGAAAAAAAGGATATGGCAAAGTTATCATCACTTGCACAGGGTGTTGTGGGGTTAGGAATCCTAGGCTTACACAAAAGGTAATTGAGTGCATGTGGGTAAGAAAGAGAAACAAGCAGACATTAGGACAAAGTATCAAATGGCCACTGAGACAAAATGAGCCTTAAGCCTCATGAATGAACCACATAACTGTTGTGTGTGTGTGCCTGTATGGGCACTCCAGGTGAAATTGGTGTGTGAGTGTCTGCAAGAACACAACCAAGCTCTGTGCTAGCTCTATGTCTTGGCATGTTGGACAGGTGTGAGCCATGCATTATAGAGGTGTCAGTTCATTGTTGTTGTACCCAACCACAAGAACTGGGTCTACCAGGAGTTGCACTGACACATCCTTGATCAGATGCACTACTGCTACCTGAACATGACAAATGTCTGCTGGACGAGCTCTGTTCTCGAGTATGTCCAGAACCATGACTCCATGGCCTGCAACATCTAGGTGTGGACATCTCAACCACTGATGGAATAGTGGAAGTAGTGCCACTATGGGAGTGTGATCGGGCATGGCCACATCAGCTAACATCAGATGATGTGGCTCACCTACACCCATGTAGATGCTGACCCCTCCCAGCAGACGTTTCATCACAGACACCACCCATTCCAACATGTCATTCATCCAATCCATTGAATAGCAACATGGTGGAGGCAGTCAACCTGTGCCACATCTACTACCCTAAACATTTCTTTAGAGGCCCTATTGGAACATGCCTGCACCTCCATGATGGCCCTAAACATACATCGAGTGGCACGGAAAGACAAACCTGGATCAGGTGAAGGATGGATAGCAGGTCTCTTCCGAGCACCCCTAACAACCCTCCTGCATGGCACCTTGCCCACACTTTGGCTATGGCCAGAGTCAACAGGCACTGAAGCTGTAGTAACCACACTACCCTGATCAAGTGTCTCACCCTCCATGTCTGTAATACTGAGGGCTCACTGGAATGGGTTGGCATAGGCCTACTGGCTGTGTCCGAAGAAATTACAGGGGATGGTTGAATGTCATTCTCAGTGTCAGATTCAACCTCTACATACCTTGACTGTGTATCTGTTTGTCCAGCATAGTCATCAGACTGCCAATAATATGACCTCAGGTGACAAGAGTCCTACACTTCCACTGTCAGGATTGCCTGTGATAATAAGCAACAAACATAAGAAAGAAATTAATATCTACACTACTATAGTTCAATATATGCTAACAAACTAACAGTGGTGCCACTAATGCAGACAGTCCAGCAATACACACACACAGTCCTGACAACCACCTCACACATATGGATAAAATAAATATTTCTGTGAACTGCTCATCAGTACTGAAATAAAAATGTTTGACTTATGATGTGCAGAAGACTCCACAGTTCCTAGGGAGGATGGTCCTGGAAGAAGTTAAGCAAAGGGTAAGGACACCATCATCGCAATTAACAGTAACATGGGTGAAAATAAATTTGGCCTTTTATATGTCCATTAACAATACATTTAACAAAAAATTAGATGACACATCCACCTGAAGTTCATGTGTAACAAACCACAATGTGTTCTTAACTGTACCAATCTAGAACTAGTCCCCCATCAAAAAATTTGTTAAACAAACAAGTATTGTCATCAATATTTTACTATACAATAAATATTTAACAACTGACATAAGTAAGCCTACCTAGAAGCTACTCCTGGGACATACTTGTCCTCCCTAACACAGCAGCACCAACATAAATCACATGCTGTTGTGCACTTTCCACTGAGCTCTTTGGATCACTGACAGTGGACAAGAACTCTTGGTGTCAGTGGTGACTGTGTAGCAGGCCTCCCCCAGTAGTCACCTGTCCACAGGCCACTGCAGCTGCTCTCTTCTGGGCTGCTGAAATTATGTCAGTGATCCTAAGACACACCTGATTATTTGTCTTGCTCTGGCCCCCAACAGCATTGACATTGTCCGCTATCTGCTGCCAAATATCCATTCTTCCCTACATATCCCCATGGCCTCTCTCAAGCAGAAAGCCACCATGTCACCTAAATGCTTGCACAATGACATTCTTCTCATGGTCTCTGTAGGGAGGTTTGCAGGGAATGGGATGCCTGGGTGCCATATAAATCACAAAGGAAGGATAATACACATAAATATCACATAAATAAAAGTTCTGCTTAGATATAACACATAAGTAGTAGTAGTTTTTACAATATAACCCACTGGAGAAACAAAATAATTTCAAGATATTCAAATATAAAAAAGGACTTATGTGGCAGTAACATACAGTGGATATAAAAAGTGTACACACCCTTGTTAAAATGCCAGATTTTTGTGATATAAAAAATGAGACCATAATAAATCATTTCAAAACTTTTCCCACCTTTAATGTGACCTATAACCTGTACAATTCAATTGAAAAACAAACAAATCTGTCAGGGGAAAAAATATAAAAATAAAAATAAAAAACATACAATAAGCTGGTTGCGTAAGTGTGCACAAAGTGTGCATACCCTTAAACTAATACTTTGCTGAACCACCTTTTTATTTAATTACAGCATTCAGTCTTCTTGGGTACATACCTGCCATCAACTAAAGAAACTCTGATTAACCCCAAATAAAGTTCAGTTGTCCTAGTAGGATTTTCCTGACATTTACTCAGTTGCCTGCTACAGAAAATGCCATGATTCACAGAGACCTTACAACGCATCAAAGGGATCTCATTGTTAAAAGGTATCAGTTAGGAGAAGGGTACAAAAAAATTTCCACAGCATTGAATATACCATGGAACACAGTGAAGACAGTCATCGAAAATTAGAGAAAATATGGGACAACAGTGACGTTGCAAAGAACTGGATGTCCCTCCAAAACTGATGAAAAGACAGGACAAAACTGGCCAGGGTGGCTGTCAAGAGACCTACAGCAACACCGAAGGAGCTGCAGGAATTTCTGGCAAGTACTGGTTGTGTACTACATGTGACAACAATATCCTGTATTCTCCATATGTCTGGGCTCTGGGGTAGGGTTGCAAGATGGAAGCCTTTTCTTACACAGAAAAACATCCAGGCCTGGCTAAAATTTGCAAAACAATACATCAAGTCTCCCAAAAGCATGTGGGAAAATCTGTTATGGCCTGATGAGACCAAGGTTGAACTTTTTGGCCACAATTCCAAAAGGTACGTTTGGCACAAAAAAAACCCACTTTGCATCACCAAAAGAACACCATCCCCACACTGAAGCATGGAGGTGGCAGTATCATGCTTTGGAGTTGCTTTACTTCAGCTGGAACTGAGGCTTTAGTCAAGGTGGAGGGAATTATGAATTTGGCCCCAAAACTTCAGGTGTCTACTAGAAAGCTGAAGATGAAGAGGAATTTCACCTTTTAACATGACAATGACCCCAAGCATACATCCAAATCAACAAAAGAATGGCTTCACCAGAAGAAAATTAAAGTTCTGGAATGGCCCAGTCAGAGCCCAGACCTAAATCCAATAGAAAATCTGTGGGGTGACCTGAAGAGGGTTGTGCACAAGAGATGCCCTCACAATCTGACAGATTTAGAGCACTTTTGCAAGGAAGAGTGGGCAAATATTGCCAATTCAAGATGTGCCATACTGATAGACTCCTACCCAAGAAGACTGAATGATGTAATTAAATCAAAAGGTGCTTCAACAAAATATTAGTTTAAGGAGGTTCCCTATTAGCTGAATAAATGCTTAAAATGTCGAGTACGACATGCTCAACAGCTTTTAAGTGAACGTTCATCTAAGCAAAACCTCAGAATGTCAAAACAAGGAGTTTCAAAAAGCTATAGATGGCCATTCGTCAGGAAGCCAACGGCTGCCATCAGAACATTTATCCTGTCTAGCTGTTCTTACAGTCCTCCACTGTAGGGCGGTCTCGTCGTTCACCCTGTGTAATGTTATGACAGTCCTCCACTGTGGTGCAATCTCAGAGTAGGTATATTTAAGTGGGGGGCCCACTTTATTTTGTTTGTTGATTTGTTTTTGTTTTGTTTTGTTTTTTTTTTGGTGGGGGTTAATAGTGTACAGTACATTTTAGCTGTCAGCCGTTGTCTTCCTGACAGCTGGCCAACTATAACTTTTCAAAACTCTTTATTTCAAAATTCTGTGGTTTTGTTTAGATGAATGTTGGCTTAAAAGCTGTCGAGCATGTCGTACTCGACATTTTAAGTGTTTGTTCATCTAATATAGACCCATTTAAGGGTGTGCACACTTATGCAACCAGCTTATTGTACATTTTTTTTTTTTTTTATATTTAACAGATTTGTTTGTTCTTCAATTGAATTGTAAGGTTATAGGTCACATTAAAGGTGGGAAAAGTTTTGAAATGATTTATTGTGGTCTCTTTTTTTATATCACAAAAACCTGGCATTTTAACAGGGGTGTATAAACTTTTTATATCCACTGTATCACAGTCATACAGAAATCAAGGTTGGATCCAAAACAAGGAGAGTAATAATAGCAAAGCAAACTTCTGTATAAACAATGGCCAACACAAAAATGGAATTTGACTCCCCCACCCCAAAACAACAGGTAAATGCCATTTTGCTACCAAACAAAGGAATACAACATCAGTGAACTTTTATAAATGCTATAAAAACTTGTAAACACATTTATCACAGAGCATTCATTTTTATAAAATTGCCAGTCACCTCTACCTGTGGCCAACTCTTCCCTAGAGGGTACTATGGGCCATCATAGAAGGCTAACACCCCTGTGTCATTGACAACATACTAGCTGACAGATTCAGTACCAACATTATCCCTCTCTCCCCCCCAAAGGACCAATCACAATGCCAGAGGAATGCCAGGCACCCAGCATTACTGCAGCACAGATTAAAGATGCATTGTCCAAGGCCAAGAATACAACTTCCATGGGACCCAACAATATCCCTGGATGTGTTCTACATGAACTACAAAGTGAACTGGCGCCACATCGGTGTGCCCTTTTCAAGCACAGCCTCACCTCAGGCTTTGCCCCCACTGAATGGTGCACTGCTACACTCATCCCTCTCCAGAAAGGGGGAGCGACTACAGGCCCTGGGAATTATCGCCCCATTAGTCTGATGAGTCTGATATGTAAGGCTATGGAGCACATCATCATCATGGACCTAATAAACAAGGATATAGGGAATCTCCAAACTCTAGATCCCACACAATTTGGTTTTGTGAAAGGTAGCTCATGCCTGCTCAACCTGGTTGACTTCTTTGAGTAAGTCACCAAAGCTGTGGATGAGGGCAAGGCAGTTCATACAGTCTACCTTTATCTGGCCAAGGCCTTTGATACCATTCCCCACTCAGGAATTATTGATAAACTCACCAAACTAGGCATCAACCTCTATATCACTAGGTGGGTTGCAAATTGGTTCACAGATAAAACCCACAGTGTGAAAGCAGCGGACTTCAAGTCAGACTGCCAACCAGTCATGAGTGGAGTCCCACAGGGATCAGTCCTGGGTCCTCTCCTGTTTAGCATCTACTTCGCAGAAGCCCAGGCCAACATGGAGGGACTCTGGCTAACCAAGTTCGCAGACAACTGAAAGCTGAGAGCCATTATTAACTTCCCAAGTGATGTAGACATTCTACAGAAAGGCCTCACCGAAACCAATGACCTGTGTTGAAACCATGGCCTTAAGCTTAATCCCAAAAAAATGCGCCGTCATCCCCTTTGGGAAAAACTCAGTTCCCACTAATTACTACATTGATGGGAACCCACTGAACACTAAAGGTATTATAAGATCTGGGGACACAGGTTGACAGTAACCTCTTCTTCGACCACCACATTGCCACTGTGGTCAGAAAGTCCTTCTTTGTGGCACATCTCATTACCAAGGGTTTTTCATCCAGGAAGAAAGAGGTCATCATCTCTCTCTCTCTCTACTCTTCTCTCATTAGGCCAATCATCGAGTATAATGCCCCATTTGGCAAGTAACTCACTAGGCACATACAACAGCTGGAAAGGGCACAAAAGTACCTCATGAAGTGGATCCTAGGCCTTAAACACATGTCCTACATGGACAGACTAAAAAAACTCCAGCTATGCTCTCTCATATTGTCTATTAGGAGGTGATCTCTGCTTGACTTACAAAGCCATGTCTGACCCAGCTCTGTTAGAAATGCTACATCTAAAGAAATCCCAATCCCTCTATACCACATGCTCCAGAGACCTCAACCTCATTACCACAATCAACAGAACATGCTGGAGGGACAGATTCATAACCAGAAACTGCCCATGCTCTGGAATAGACTTCCCATGCATGTCAAGCAGAGCACCTCACTGTCCCTCTTCAAGAGAAATCTTGATGAGTGGATGAGAAATAGAAAGTTCACCCCGGGATCATTCCAGTGGCTCTACGTGGTAGAGACAAAGGGAACCAACATTGGGCAGCATGATGCCAGGGCACACCTATGAGCTAGGCTTATAAAAGCTCCAGGGCCATTACCCTAGTACACACCTATGAACCTATGAACAGTATAGGACATTTACATTTCGCTGAACTAACAACAGAAGAGTGTAAAGAGAAACAGGTGTAACATTAACACTTGTAATGAAAGTTAATAAGGCTGTGCATCTGAGAAAGTAAAATGCTCTGGCAGAAATGCCTATGCCATCAGTAAACTTCAAAGAAGTACATACAGATAAAAGTAGCATTTGCTAATGCATATATAAAAATATTTTTATAAGTGACATCTGAGCATATACTGTATACAACTGAAAATGCAATCATACCTTATCAAGATCAGTAGTCTTCTGAGCAGATAAATCCAGAGTAATAGCAATCTTCTTCTTTGTTATCCACATAAACAAGTCTCCTCAGCTTCAGGTTCCCTAGTTACATGGTTCCTGTTTTATAGTGTAGATTCAGACCTGTGAGCACAGTGAAGATGCAAATGAGGTGTGAACTCTTTAAAACTGCTGAATCCCAAATTCTTGGCTCTGTGTACTAGATGTAAACATAGTGCAGGCATTCCCTCAGTGTTTGCTGTGAATGGATTGCAACTGTGACTGATTATGGGTAGGAAGAAGGAAAACATAACAGCAATTCAGATTCTCTTATCTACAGTGGGTGTGTGAGCCAGTATCGATTTTCAAAGTGTAGAAGTAATTGTATCAAGGTTTTAAATGGAAGTAAGCAGCTCACATTTCACAGTTTCTTTTCAGTAACACCCAACCTCCCCTGCATTTGTTGAAAACTGTATATTATTGCTATTTAATATTCTCACACATTTTAAGGACAATGATACAAAATGTCTTACAGACAGCATGTGTCAGATTAAGGTTCAGATAAGAGAAGAATGAGCAACATACATAGAAAAATAAGACAGAGCTGCATTTCTCCAAGCAATATACATAAATGGTTGTGTGATCACTCCTTGCACTACATCTGAAATTTATACATGTAGAAACAACTCAGAAGTGTACAAGTGTCACATGTCTTGTTAATACTGTGGATGATGTTGCACTTGCTTGTATGCACAAAGATGTTCATTCTCTGTTGCAAAGCTGTTTCTGTGGCAAAGAGGGATAAGGCACCTTTACTGTGCTGTGAAGGTGCATTGGTGTGTGAGTTCAAATTCAGACTTGTATAAAAATCTTTCATGTGTACTAACATATATTTTGTAGTGTTGTTTATTTTATAGATTTTTTAATGCCAGTATTTGTGCAGTGCACGGTTTAGCACAAACACTGTAAATGGATAAACACAATAAAAACCTAATAAACACTACTCACAAGGCTAAAACAAGTTTAGCTTTACTAGTCTCGTTTGTGCAATGCTTACCATCACACATATTTGAGTAATGGCCCACACACAAAGCTGATAGAATACCTGCAGACAGGATGCATTCATTCTTAATTTCAAAAAGTATATACTCTTTCTGATTTCCACCACACAACATTGCTTAATGACATTGTGTGGTGGTTAACACACAGACGTTAACAATGAATAGGGAAATATCCAACTGTTGTTTAGCTATTTCTGTGGCAGCAGGTGTAATCAGGGCTACAATACAGATGGTCCTGGGTTCCAAATTTCAAATATTTTTACTGTTGTTCCATTTCACTTTATATTAAATGTCACATAAAAAGTTAAACATAGTTATAAATAACAATAACAATAAATATGTACAGCAGTGGAGCTCATATGAATTATATGTATGACTGAGGGTATATAGACTACTATGTTTCTGCTATTATAATTGTGCTATCTGGCCTTGGATGACCTTCAAACTTCAATAAGACTCATACACAAATGACTGTATAAACCAAGATCTTGTCAGGTCACACACATGCACACATACAAGGTTAACCACTCAGTCTGTAATGTGTATTTATATATAATTCATGACTATGTCTGAGAAGCACTTCTTCTCTGGTAAAAATGTAAAATTACCGCTGCAGAAGAAAATGTTTTGTCTCTTATGCATAGGTTTGAATCCGACATTGTAAAAATTAATTTTATCACTGCATAAAGCCAAAGAAAAAATGTGTCAGGTCATGAAATGTATATCCTAAGTACATTTCTAAAAAGTAAAATCACCTAAGAGTTCCAGCAGCAAACAATCCTCAAACTGTTGCCTACTGTCATATTAAACTTCCCATTTAAAAACTGCTTTCCTTTCTCTGTTTGGCGCTGTTGCTGTTCACTTAACATTGTGCAAATGCGGTTGGCATTGTGCACTACCAGTAAATGTGATAACAGGCATTGTTGGGAAATAACCATCTGATCATTGCAGTCCCTTCTCTGCAGGCTCTGGCTCACTCTTTACCCTCCCCTTCCCTCCTCACTCAATCTCTCAGACCTGTTATAACATGCTTAAATACCTCACTTCATCTCAACTCCAAATACATATCCAACTGAATTACACTTAGCTTCCTCTCACTACTACATATACTATTCACAAAGTCTCCTCTCTTACTCCTCTATCTTCCCCTTCCATCCCATTAGCTCTTCTAGCTTTTTCTACCTTTATGTGGAGCTTTGGCTTTATATCTGCTTGAGTTTAGTGCAATATTTGTGTATAAGATTTAAGTATATGAATTTAGAACAGTATACGTTTGAGCTTAGTATTATCTGTATATATATCCTACCTTTATTCCTTGCCTCTAGCTTGATATTACTATGTTTAATATTGTATGTATAGCTAAAGTTTGCTGCAGTATGTATTATTTGCTATTGTATGTATATTCAATTGTTCTTCATGTACTCTGCTGCTAATTTATTGTTCTGTGGAGCTTTTCTCTCTGGGCCTCCACTGAAAAAAGACCTGTGTCCAGTTGGAATTTCCCGGTAAACAAATGTAAATAAATAAATAAATATTAGCTATTACAAGTCTGAGGCTTGGAATAGTCTGGTCAATGCTGTCTCCAGTGTGACTGGCATTCCATGCACTGAAAAACAGTGTAGGCAACACTTTACTGACCTAAAAGGGCACAAGAAGGATACATTCAACCAGTGGGTGGATGAGTTCAGAACTAGTAACATCCCACAATTGTGTAAGTATACTAATAAAGAGAATTTATAATACATAGAAAGGTACATATAGACAACACTGGTATGCATAATGCTCTTCTCTTGTTTTCTTTTGTTTATTCTACAGCCAATGCCTAGATAACTGTGAATAGAGAAGCCTGTGCTGAGCATCTAGAGAGACTAAGGGACGCAAGGGGTATGTATGCAGCACAAGAGAAGTACTATTGGTAGGTTTTAAATTACAAATTTCTTTTCTTTACAGTTGTAGCAAAGTAAGCATGCATATCCTAACTGTAAAAGCAAGCATGCATATTTCAGTCTGTAGCACAAACCAACTGTAGGAGTCAAGTGTAAGCCTGTAGTCAGACATTGTGGGTTCAAATACCACAAGTAACAAATATAAAATATTACATAAATTAATTTCTATACAAGTGGCATAAATGCCCTGCTGTATAATTGGACCAAGCATATGTGCAATATCTGCACATTGCAAGAATTACTTTGAGCAATCCTTAATTATAGTTTGTAGTTGTTAAGAAATATACTTCAATGTAAAAGTTCAGATAAAATACTGTTATTGTGATAATGCATTGTATGTCACATATGATGGTACTAAATTTATCTCCTTTTTTCTCTCACCCCTACCCTTATCTCTCTTTTGTTTTCTATGTGTCATCAAAACATATCCATGTCATACAGCTCTGGCAGATCACAAAATGCTGTACAGCGCCAGGGAGGTAAGCCAACCCTAGTAGCTCAGCCTGCCCCAGCTCCAATGGCTCCATCAAAGAAGCCCAGCACATCTGGAACCCAACCTGGAAGTACTGCCTGTGATGCCCCTGCACTACCTGCACCATCAGGTAGCACTACCCTGGCAGCTGGTTCTGTGGTATCCTTCAGGAGTACTGGCAGAGGTGGGGATTTCTATCACCCACCAGGAGATACCAGGGATGGTGAGTAGGGTCATGCACACCACCATTGGTGTACACCTACTCTGGATGGAGAGGCTGCTCTCCCTCATGATCTGTATGACAAGATGTCAAGCACTCCAACAGCTAGCAGAGTAAGGGGACAGTGATGACAGTCTTACAGGTGAGGACTAGATTCTCACTCTCCCCACATTTGATGGGCATGAGCCTTTGTTGTCCCCTTCCTAACCTCAATTATAGTGTCCCCCAACCTTTTGTGTCCCTCACCGTCCCTGTGTCTTGTCTTGTTTGTCCTGTTTTTTTGCATCTGCTTCCTTATCTACCCTACTTACCTGACCCAGAAATACCTATGTCCTTTACCCAATATACCTCTATTAGTGAAATAAAAACAAACAAAAACGGGGCACCTGTCCCACAAAAAATACCATCCCATACGTAGCTCTCCACTTTGCACATGTGTCTTCTTGGCACACTTAATTTGGTCCAATTGGCTATACAACTTGATTGTGTTGTTGTCACCCCTCTTTGTTGAGGTAACAGTCCAAATTCAATTAATATTCTGTACATATTTTCATGTTACACTGTTAAAGAAGTGGAAAGCTATAGTTCTTTCCTACATCACTCCTGCATGTTCCTATAGTGCTTTCCCTTTGGCTTCCCCACCCCATTTCACCACTTTCTTATCTGTTCCATTTTAACATCTTTTATCTGGTCAAAAAATAGAATCACACACAACACACATAAGTAAAGAAAAAAGCTAAGGAGCTCTTCACATTTTGTGTTTGTACAGAGTTTGGCTATGTGCACCAATCGCTCTTTCTTGGTGAAGTTACCTCCATGCAATGCCACTTACACATGCTGTGGTAACACACAGTGAATGTAGAATAAAGAATTATTTCATTGCAGTATAAATACATATTTAAAACTATTAGAGACACCTGGATTTGAACATTATATTATCTGGGCTTCAAAAGAAAACTGTCAATGCATTTATACCTGCTGCCACGGAGTCAGCTAAGCAGCAGGGATGTTTCATTCACTCAGCCTTCAGAACTCTTAGAATCATATCAATAAAGTTCATGTTTCCTCACCCTTTAAATATGTGCAAACAGGGAAAGTAGAATAAATGTGCATCTCGCATGCGAAAACACTTTGCCATCAATCACGTAATCCAGCTGCTTGTTGGTGCACTATAGAAAGTGCGTTATAGCATGTATTACTTATGTTTCTGTACATATAGCCTTCATCCCATGAAAGCACATGTAAAAACAGAAACAAAGGGAATGCTCTTTTTAAATAAACAAGACATACTTACACTGCAGCCATCTGTTACCTCCCACATGCACTGCAAACTTGGTCTCTCAGTATTTCTTCACAAATATATCAACTACACTACATAAATAAATAAATGCTTTCTTATATGCCATGCGCATCATATTTTCCAATAGTTCTAGTAATGTGAACAGCTGTTTGCATATAGTTTGGAAAGGTGCCTCTTAAACCATGTCTGCACATTGGACAACAGCAGATACTACCCATTGCGCACTCATCAATCTGGTAACATGCAGAACTTTAAGATCTTGAGAGTTGCACATGGCTAGCTATCCATTTCAGACAGGCCTCCCAACATCTTCTGTTAAACATGCAATGATGATGTCATCCATTATAAATTGTTCTGCAGCCTTGTAAAAGTCAGACTTGTGCCGTGGTGCTTGCATAAAGTACTGTGTTCTCCAGTCGGTGTACTTAAATAAGTAGGGATTCTATTCTCACAGCAGTCAACTGGTGTATGTGTGTGTATCTGTCTGTCGGTCTAGACAGAAGAGCATAATTGCGTATCCTGCAGTTACCACTACAATCCCATTGAGTCCAATATTTTCACAGTTGGAGATGCCTAAACATCCATTTTATGCAGGCCTCCCAACATCTTCTCTTAAACATGCAATGATTATGTCATCCACTATAAATTGTCCTGCAGCCTTGTAAAAGTCAGACTTGTGCCATGGAGCTTGTGTAAAGTACTGAGTTCTCTAGTCGGTGTACTCAGGTAGGGGTTCTGTTCTCACTGCAGTCAACTTGTGTGTGTGTGTGTGCGTGTGTGTGTTGTGTGTGTGTGTGTGTGTGTGTGTGTGTGTGTGTGTGTGTCTGTGTGTCTGTGTGTCTGTGTGTGTCTGCGTGTACTTGCTTGACATTAGATAGAGCATTTTACACCAGCATGTCAGATACTATTACCATCTTCTCACCAGACACTGATGATGTTATCACTTATAAAGTGTTGTCCAGCACTGTCCAAGTCAGACTTGTGCTGTGGCACTTGTGTTAAATACAGAGGTCTCTAGTTGGTGTACTTCGATAGGTAGATGTTCTGTTCCCTTGTAGTCAAGTGTGTGTGTGTGTGTGTGTGTGTGTGTGTGTGTGTGTGTGTGTGTGTGCACTTGCTTGACATTGCAGACAGCATTTTACACCAGATGTTACCATATTCCTCTCACCATACTCTGTTGATGTCATCTATACCTGTCTCTCAAGCATGTTCTGTTAATGTTACAGGCTAGGTTAAGATCCCTAGAGTAAGTACCTCTTGTACCATTAGATTTGTGATTGGGCAGAGTCAGAGACTGGCCTGTAGGCCAGGCACAAGTCACCTCATCATATACGATACAGAGTACTGTGAAAGGGCTTTCAGTCTATCCATGTACATCAGGGCATGGTTTATAGGCCCTCTATTTCCTTGTTGAGAAACCCCTGTGGTCTCATCAGCTGCTACAGGTGTCTGGTGAGGTACATGCAGAAATGACCATTGTACTCTATTAGTGTTCTAATGAGGGTCGAGTACATTGGTGTTATAACATCCTCAGTCCTGGATACGATGGCCTGACTTATGAGGTGATGAATGGCATGAAGTAGAAGACTTTTATTACAACTGTGGAAACTTGGTGGTTGAAGTTCAGATTGTTGCTAGGTATAGAAAATAAAAAATACTGAACCAGCACAGATAGGCACAACACAATTTATTTTAAGAAACAAATGGAGCTAAAAGAAGTAAGCACTTTTGCGATATTCACATTGCTTCATCAGACAGACTGATTACATCAAGCACATTCAATTTAAAGTAAAAAAACAATCAACTGCTTGGCATTCATTAATTAACAATAAAACATTTGACAGTCTTAAAAGCATAATGCAAATAATGTGTAAAAAACAGAAACTAAGTTCCAAATAAAACAGCTATTAAGAAAAGCGCTTAGGTAAACAGCAAATCAATGTCTAAGTGGACATGCTTTTAAAAAAGGTTTCAGGGGTAACACACCATTCAAGACAGGTGGTTTATCAGCATTAAGAAATAAAACCCATTTTCTGTTCAGCTGTCTCTGTTTGATTCTTTGTCTCCTCCTCTCATTCCCTCATCTAAAACTTCAAGTACCAAAAACTTGAAAATATACTGTGGTCCACATTCTGAAGCATGTTGTGCTAAAGCATTAGTTTCTTTCTTGTGCTTAATATCCCTATACTGCTCCAAAATCCTTTCTTTCAGGGACCTATTAGGTTTACCTATATAAAAAACATGGCTTATTTGACAACTACTAAAGTAGACTATATTCCTTGTCTTACAGTCTGCATAAAAATCTAATTCTATTTTAAAGTTGGCGTATGGATGTATATAGTGTGAACCTGTAAGGACATAGTTACACGCTGTGCATCTCCTACAGGTAAAGGTACCTAGCCTACTTGATTGTGCTACCTTTTTATGACATTGTGATTTATAACATAAATGCTTCTTGACAGATTTATTATTATTAAAGGAAAAATGGGGTGTTTCATCTATTACCCCTTTAATTCTGGTACTCTAGTTAAAATATTCCAGTTCTTCTTTATAATACACAGAACTTATTAATATCACTTGAATATTGTAATGGAACCCTTAAAACATCTTCATTAACAGATCTAGCCTCTTGTATATCTGATGCCACTCTCTCTGTGAAGTAAGCTCTACACGTTCCTCCCCTTTTTCTCCATGCATTTGTGATGCAAGAATCTATTTCTTTCTCATTATAGCCTTTGTCTAGGAAGTCTTGCTTGAGGGAAGTAATAGCTGCTTCTAAATCCATATCATTATTGTGCAGTCTCATGATTCTAAAAAATTGCCCTTTCATCACATTATGTGTGACATACCTTGGATGCATAGCAAATTATTCTTCCTAATAGGTTTCCTGTATATGCTAGTATGTATATTTTTGAGGTCTGTTTTCTTAATCTTCACATCCAAAAATTCTATCTCTTCACTAGAACATTTATGAGTAAACTTAAGGAAGCTCATAGTACTATGCATATAAGTTATGAAGTCATTTAATAAATCCAAAGGGCCTTCTCACAACAAAAACATATTGTCCACAAAACACACATACCAGGCTATATATTTAGAGAATTCATTGACTTGCAAAATCTTAGTCTTTTCCCATTGTGCCAGCACTAGGTTGGCATAGCTATTGACACAGGCTCCTCCAAGTATCCAAACGCAACAACAAAGCCGGGGATGCCCTCTACTCCAACCACATTTCTAAACTTTGGAACTCAATCCCTCAACACATCCTAATTGCTACCAACCTACACCAATTCAAAACTCTGCTCAAAGACCACCTCACTAACAACTGGCTCTGCTCCTGCACCAAGCCAGGCTAATACCACATAAGCCCACATCAAATTTCATCCCCTAAATGTTATAGTCTCCATGTATACCCCACTCCCACTTGTTAACACCACTTATCAACTACCTACAATAAGAGTATAATTTGATCATTTATTTTCTTTTGTAAGGGTATACATATGTACATGTATTAAAGTATACTCAAATGATCAACTAGAGAGAGATAGCTATATATGATTTTACTATATTGTAATAACTTTCTCCTTTTCACTAAAGTGCCTATTGTATATTGTACTTTCTTTATTGTCTCTAGATATTTCGGTTAAATTCTATGTAAAATTGACACTGTACCTGTCACTGTTTTTCTTGTTTTATTGGAGCTTTTCTCCCCGGGCCTCCGCTGAAAATGGGCTCACACCTAGATGGACTATCCCGGTCAACAAATGTAAAATAAATAAAATTTTAACTACAGTACCAGAGCTGAAAGGGGTAATAGATGAAACAACCCATTTTTCCTTTAAGAATAATAAATCTGTCAAAAAGCATTTACGTTATAAATTACAATGTCATAAAAAGGTAGTACAATCACGTAGGCTAGGTACCTTTACCTGTAGGAGTTGCACAGTGTGTAAATATGTCCTTACAGTTTTACACTATATACATCCATACGCCAACTTTAAAATAGAATTAGATTTTTATGCAGACTGTAAGACAAGGAATATAGTCTACTTTAGTAGTTGTCAAATAAGCCATGTTTTTTATATAGGTAAACCTAATAGGTCCCTGAAAGAAAGGATTTTGGAGCAGTATAGGGATATTAAGCACAAGAAAGAAACTAATGCTTTAGCACAACATGTTTCAGAATGTGGACCACAGTATATTTTCAAGTTTTTGGTAATTGAAGTTTTAGATGAGGGAATGAGAGGAGAAGACATAAAGAATCGAACAGAGACAGCTGAACAGAAATGGATTTTATTTTTTAATGCTGATAAACCACCTGGCTTGAATGGTGTGTTATCCCTGAAACCTTTTTTAAAAGCACGTCCACTTAGACAATGATTTGCTGTTTACCTAAGTGCTTTTCTTAATAGCTGTTTCTATCTGGAATTTAGTTTCTGTTTTTTACACATTTTTTTGCATTATGTTTTTAAGATTGTCAAATGCTTTATTGTTAATTAATGAATACTAAGCTGTTGATTGGCTGTTTTTTTACTTTAAATTGAATGTGCTTGATGTAATCAGTCTGTCTGATGAAGCAATGTGAATATCGCAAAAGTGCTTACTTCTTTTAGCTTCATTTATTTCTTAAAATAAATTGTGTTGTGCCTAGCAGTGCTGATTCAGTATTTTTTATTTTCTATACGTATAGTTCACTTATTAGGACCGCAGCTTTATCCTGGTCTTGACTACTACAGTTGTTGTTTTTAACTCATATTGCTAGCTACCTGCGTTCCCAGGTCATGCACCACTGGGTTTCAGCTTAGGGAGATGTTGTCAATTCTATAATTCGCAGGGAATTTTACTTTTCAATAGGCAAAAATAATGGCACTTTTCTGCATTTATTTTCAGACCATGTGGCTTTGGCACCAATCATTTGTCTGTTTTAGCCCCTCCTGTAATATGTTTACATCAGTGGTGGACTCAATGATTGCAGCCAATTTGCCGTTATCAGCAAACGTTGTAAGCCAAAGGCTGTATACTTTAGCCTGAACTTCTGAGAAATGGATTCTGAACAGTACAGGGCCCAGCACAGATCCTTGTGATATGCCACTGGTGATGAGTCTACTGGTAGAGGTAAAGTCACAACCTTTGACAGTATGTGTTCTGTCGGTGAGCCAGTTGGCTAACCATCTAGTGATGTAAGGGTTGATCGCCAGCTGGGAGAGTTTCTCAATGAGACCTGAGTGGGGGATTGTGTCAAAAGCCTTGGCCAGATCGAGAAAGGTGGTATGCACTGTCTTGCCTTCATCCAAGGCTTTGGTGACTTTCTTGAAGAAGTCTACTAGGTTTAATAAGCAAAATCTACCTTTAACAAAGCCAAAATAGGTTGGGTCTAGCATTTGAACTTTGAAGGTCACCTGTATTCTCAGTAATAAGGTCCATGAAGATTCTTTCCATGGCCTTGCAGATGGGTCTGGTTGGACTTATAGGTCTATAGTTCCCAGGGTTGGTTGATGTTTTCCATTCCACTGGAACAAAGCCAATTCTCAGGCTATAGTTAAAGAGGATGCTAATTTAGACTGCTAAGTCCTGTTTTAGATTGCTTAGTAAGCACCCTGGGATGTTATCTGGTACCAAAGTTTTTAGCTTTGTAGAGTGCAAATATGATCTGATGTCCAGAGATACTAGCCAGGGGATTTGTGTCAGGTATGTTTTGGGGTATGGCCGGTGGGGCCAGAGGGTTGAAGTTCATGCCAAATCTGTCATCTAGCAGGTTGGCCATTTTCTGTGGTGCTGCTTCATGTTTAGACACCAAGCATTAAGCTACAGAACTTTGAGTTTGTCTCCAGTGGATGTTATGTCAGACCTTTTGTTGCTTTCACATTGCCTAACAAAGGCACTATGGGGGAGGCAAGTGGCTTTGCCAGTATCCGACAGCCTAGAGGACACAGGTTCAGACCATCTGTGGCAAAGCAGAGTGGCTTGTTGATCATGTTAGCCCAGGCTGAGAGATACAGGATCCTCCTGGATTGACACCAGTAACTGAGCCAATTTATGATGTTCATCACTTTTGTTTATATTGTGGCATCATCCTGTGTGAAGGTAGAATGCTGCTTAGGGCTAGGGTCATACCTGCCTAGGACATATAATCTGACAGTTCCATTATGTGTCTTTTCATATAATCCAGAGAGGTACAACCCAATTATGATGCCCACCACTACTACCAATATGTGATGGGGAGCCTGAATCCTCACCATTGACACTGAAGAGGGATGTGCACTTGGAATACAAATGGATACACTCAGTATTTCCAGATGCAGACCTCCCTGCATCAAGTACAGTTTCCCTTAAGAGCACACAGAGAACAAACTGAGCCCAGGGTCTGGATGTGTCTCTATATCTGTCTCCCTCCAGATCCACAATAAGACTTCTCACTGGTACAGATATAGGGTTAGATTTTCAGCCAAGTGCCAAGCCAAGTCCTCCATCACCCTTTCTGTAAACCCAGTACTTTGTTTCCCTGCTGCAAGTAGCTAACACACACACTCTTTAAGATTTCATTTTCACACACACACACACACACACACACATACACACACACAAGCACAGGTTTACTAGCTATGCCCCCTTCTGCCCAGACTATAAGGTAGATTCACTGCCACCAGACACTCCACAATCAGCTACTCTAAGACCATTAACAAAGGGTGTCCAATTATACTGTGAAGTATTAATACTAAAACAAATGATAGTAGTTGACCAAGATGGCTAGGCCTGGAGTAGCCCATACAGTGTCGCCAAATAAATATAAACACTCTCAAAGGTTATGTACTTTCTACAAGGATCAGCCACAATAAAAGTTTTAAATGTATTTAATAATAAATAATAAAAGTACATGAAAAAACTGAATATATATTTACAGTAAACTACAGAGATCAGATCACAGGAAATATTGAAAAGAACATTGATGGACAGACTCATACAAATAAAGAAAAACAATATCTAAACTAAGCTTCACTATTTTCCTGACTGAATCTAAGAAAATGTTACTGTTCCCTAGTTAAGTTACTTACTACAGCAAAGCAAGATGCTGTGGGTGAGGGTCTTTCCAGTCAGGCTTCCCAAACAGAATACTCAATACTCTGAGAATTCTCTTTTTAATAGTTAGAATATAATTTCCAAGTGGGCTGGCAGAATGACCCCATTTGGTTACCTGAATCAAGGTTCTCACAGTACTCCCCTTTGAAGCTGAGCACAGATGGCCACAATACACATCCAAATGTTTATGGCAGTGCTTGGGGCTTCCCCTCTTTTCACTGACTCAATGGGCAAAGGCTCTTCCTCAGACCTAGCGTCTCTCGTCCTATTAAGCACTGTGGGGTGCCTTTAAATGATTTAACAGCTCATTTACATTTCTCTTAATTTTCTTATAAAGTTAAGCTCTGCTGTGCCAGTATCCTCTTTTAAAACATATACATTTACTTCAGCTACGATATATCTGGATTTCTCTTCATTTCAGCAGGGTGCACTGTTGATACATTTCAACACAAGTAAAGCTCACAAATACATTTTCAGCACAAGCATCTGTACAAAATCAGTTTGATATTCAAAGGACATATCATTCTTTACAAAATTCCAGCTGGCTATGCTGGCACTTGCCCAAATCATCACATCTCCCACCCACAGACACTCAAGTTAGTTTTTCAAGTGAACCTTGAGAAAAATGGCTTGGGAGAAATAAGCTTATCTGTGAATGTTACCCCATTCCCTGTGTTGAGAGGCCAGTTGTGCTGGCATTGCTGACCCCACTACAGTGTTTTACTGTCATGTCATATGCCTGCAATCCTAAGCTCCATCTTAATAACTTGGTATTTTGCTGGCTGGCTCTTTGTAGCCATGTTAAAGGATTATGCTCTGTAACTACAGTAAACTTTCTTCCATACAGATAAGGCTGATGGTTCTGCAGTGCCCATATTATGACTAGGCAATCCTTTCCTACAGCTGCATAACATTCCTTCCTGGGTTGGAGTCTTCAGCTGAGGCATACCATTGGATGCTCTTCTCCCTCTGAGGAAACTTGGCTAAGTACAGCCCCCACCCCATGGTTTGAAGAATCCACCTGCACAACAGATTCTTTGCTGTAATTTGGACTGCTAACACAGGGGGTCCTCCCAAAGCTCCTTTTAAGCTTCTGTAATGCCTGCTCACATGCTGGAGTCCACACTACCTTATCTGGCCTGTTTTTCCTTCTCAGGTCTGTGATTGGGCAGCTATGGTACTATAACTGGGGACAAACTTTCTGTTGTACCCCACTGTCCCAAAGAATGCCATCACCTGCTTTTTGGTAACAGGGGCAGGCCATGCCTGAATGGCTTCCATTTTGCCAGGTCCTGGCCTGATCATATCACTCCCCATTCTATGTCCCAGGTAGGAGACCACTGCCATACCCACATGACACTTACTGGGCTTAATGGTCAACCCTGCCCTCTACAGTTTGCCCAACACCTCCCTGACATGCTTAAGGTGCTCTTGTCAGCAATGGCTGTAGCTGGCAATATCATCCAGGTAAGCAAGGGCATAATCTCCTCCTCCTGATGGGATATGATCTACCAGCCTCTGGAAAGTTACTGGGGAATTTTTCATCCCAAAGAGCATCTTTGTGAAGTCATACAAGCTGAAAGAAGTCACAAAGGATAACCTCTGTCTAACGTTGGGAGTCAATGGTACCTGCCAGTAGACCTTAGTAAGATCAGTAGTGGTCAGATGATTACCCCATCCACCTGCTCTAAGGCTTCATCTGTCCTAGGCATGGGGTAAACAACTGACTCTGTGTGACTATTTTGTTTCCTGTAGTCCACACAGAATCTGGTGCTGCTATCCTTCTTTGGTGCCAGCACTACTGGGGAGGCCCAGGGACTGCTGGACTCCTGGATTACTCCCAGTTCCAACATCTCCTGTATCTCCTCCCTCAGAGTCTGTCTGACTTTCTTAGGCACCCTGTAAGAGGCCTGCTTTATAAGTCTTTGGGGCCCTGTAGCCACATGGTGCTGCACAAGGTTGGTGCACCCTGGTTTCCCAGTGAACATGTCATCAAACTCCTGTAACACTGCTCAGATTTCTTGAACCTGGGTAGGTGATAGCCACTGGGACATTGCTACCCCTTCCACTGAGTTGTCACTCTGAGTCTAACTGAGGAGATCAGTCACCAGATACCCCTCATACTCCTCCTACCATCAACTGCAAATACTCAGCACAAGGGCCTTTCTATTATGGTGAGGCTTTATCATGTTAACATGGTACAATTTGTGCCCCTGCCTCCTGCCTAGCAGTTCTAGCATGCAGTTAACATCACTGACCTTCCTCACCATCTTGAAGGGTCCCTCCCAAGCTGCCTGCAGTTTACTGTGTCTGACAGGAATGAGAACCATCACCTGCTGCCCCACAGCATACTCTCTGGCTGGAGCATTCCTGTCATACCAGACCGTTTTCTGCTGTTGGTGTTCTGCCAGGTTTTCATGGGCCAAGCCCATGAGCTCCCTAAGCCTCGTCCTGATGTTTAGGATATATGTCACAGCAGACTCCTTTTGGAATTCACACTCACCCTCCCACTCATCATGAATCAAATCTAAAGGCCCCCTCACCCTATGCCCATACACCATCTATAGGGTGAAAACAATGTGGATTCCTGGGGCACCTCTCTGTAAGCAAAAATAGATGGGGCAAATAATTGTTCTACTCCCTCTTAAACTGGTCTTCAAATGCCCATAGCATGGTCTTTAGTGCAGAGTTTAACCTCTCCACAAGACCATTAATCTGGAGGTGGTAGGGGGTTGTCTTTAGGTGCTTCACCCCACAGCACTCCCACAGACAACCCAGTAGGTCTGACATGAAAGTAGCACCTCTGTCAGTCAGTATTTCTCTTGGGAAACCTACCCTGCTGAAAATCTCTAGCAAAGCATTTGCCACCTTCTCTGCCTCAATGGAGGATCAGTGTATCTAGTAGCATAATCTACTACCACTAGGATATACTTCTTCTATGTGGAACTTGGGGTACTCTGAGGCCACACAATATCCATAGCTACCCTCTGAAACTATTATATATATATATATATGTATATATATATATATATATATATATTTAGATGCTTATAATAATGCATGTAGACTTCTGCTTGTTAGAATATGTGGTAAAATATAGACATTTAAATGCATGTACATTTCTGTTTGCTAGCATATATACACAAAAGGGTTAAACTTTCCTTAGTTAGAAATATGCAGGGTTTGGCATCCTACTGTGTGATACAAATGTTCTGTGCCTGGTTCAAGCTTCAAGGAGAATTACAGATAAGAAAGCCTCTCTGCTTCCTAAGAAACCCAGGTGCAAGAATAAACAACTCCCTCCCGGCTGGAGACAGGAAGATTGTCACGTAATTCACCTTGAAACAAAACAAAATGCAGCTTATCAATAGACTGTAAGACATCAAACAAATACCAAAGTACTGACTTTGAAAGTTCCCAAACAGTATTAGCATTAAAAGACTGTTTTCATAAAAAAGAGTATAAAAAAGAAGAGTGACTGAATGGTGGGGTAGATCTGATTTTTTGTTAGATCTGGTACATGTAGGAACATATTTGTTCTGAGGTAAATGAAGAATGGAAAGTTATCCATATATGTAAGAAAACCTGAGACATTAAAGTTGTAAACTGTAACAGTATCGCATGTGTCATCTGTTACATAAACAAGTTATTTTATTAGTAATTGCAGAGAAGTTAATACACTGCCGAAAAAGTACATTAATCAGACTTTGGTTTCAGCAAGCATCATCATAAATATTTTTTTCAGTGGCAAGCCTAGCCTGTCTTCGAACACAGGGGGAGTGGTGCCTTGTATAAGGTCACTTCATTAAAGGCGCAGTAACTAACATTTATGTATATCATTGAGTCCTGAATAGGAGCACTTCAGTTTTCTACAGTTTGCAGCAGTACATTTCGCAGACATCTGGATCTGGACTGATACTGCTATGCAGGAAGGCCACTGTGCCATAAATTCTCCAAGTCAGTGAATTCCCAGGTTTCAAATCAGCAACTGCCAGTTTCATTTCACCAGTTTTTCAAGTAACTACAGAAGTTTTCCATCCATCTACAGTAACCAGACTGGCCATCTGTGTCCCTGTAGAACTAGTAAGAAATCTTTTTGTATTACATGCAGTATGGATGCCATTAGGGAGGGTAGTAAACAAAGCATTACTCTTAATGTGTCAGAACAACCAGATAAAATTTGGGTCAGTCTACAGAGTTTGTATAAACAGCATATTAATAAATTTAAAACCTTATTAGAGCAAGTTAATAGTCAAGCATTATCAAATGGATCACATTTGATTGGTATCTTGAACAAAAACGTGTGGTATGACAGTAAATGTTTGTTGTGTGAATCACTTGAAACTGCTTTCTGTGTACAATACCATAACAATACAGTGCAAACCATTGTTAAGAAGTTAAATTGTGAAGAAACATCTTCTAATGATAAACAACCAGCTAAGGGTCTTACACTTGCATTGTTTCCAGATGCTAAACAGTTATGTCCTGTCACCACATGTAAAATATTAATTTCAGAGTTACAACAACAATCAAATCAGTTATTGACAAAATCTCCTCTACATCTTGTTATACCCTTTAGACAAAAGTGGAATGAAGCCCTGCACAACACAAAACAGATAAGGACAGGGACGAGGTTCATGGTGAACTGACAAATTTAATAAAATTCTAAAAGACAGAGTCAGTTCAGAGAGTTCAAAAATGATGTACAAAAACTTTGTCAAAAGTGCATAGGACCTTTAGAGTCAGCAAAACAGGTTACTGAGAAATATCACAGCCTGTGCAGAATTACAAGAGAAAGCAAGACAAATCTGATTAGTAAAGAGTTAAAGAAAAAAATTCCAGACCTTACACAGTAGTTAGCTAAGCTGACAGAAAATAATTTACAGCGCACTACTCTACATTTAGAAAATGGTTAGCATACACAGCAGGATATAATGTATGGACAGATGCCTTACTAAAACCATTTTAAATTTTTATTCCCAAATGTTTTAAAACTTTCATTCAATTAAATCAAAATGCTTATAAATTAGACAGTAAAGTAGGATGTATGACTCTTCTTATGACATACACACAGGAGCAGCCTCTCTTAGCTAAGCTGTTAGATAATTTCGAGTCAAAAGGTAAAAAAAGGGAAAACAGAACAGTTCCAGTGCATAAAAATCAAATGAGAGTAGTTAAAAGCAATGAAGACATAAAGTCACAAGAGTGACTTGCGTGTATTTTCTTTTCACCTGAAGTGCTCCTGTTTAAAATACAGAAGAGCAAAAGGCAGACAACAGCAAATGTAACTAATTATTTAAACATGTGTAAATTTAAACATGTGTTAGTTAAGCCAATATCTATTTTGTTTTTTACAATATTGTTTATTGTATAATAGCACCAGGAATACCAGAAACTCCAGCAAAACAAGTATACATAAGTAATATTACTAATATAAAGTTGTACTAGGTAAATAATACTACACATAAAACTCAAGGTAATTTCTTTTGTCCAGAGGGGCAAACATGTCATGTTGGAAACCTTTCCTTAGACCTGAGTGTCACAGTGTGGAAAACAGCTAGAGGGCAAGCATATATTCAATTCTCATAGTGTGAAGCAAATATATCTTTACAAAACAATACTGCAATGAGATGCTGCATACTACAGGGGGAAAGGGCATTCTTTCAATTTTACACTGACTGTGTAAACAGTACTGCAGAAGGGACTAAAATAAAGGTACAAGAGGGAAACATACTAGTCTGTATTAATGATTCAGTAATCATTGGAAGACAGCCTTGCCTTTTTGTTATCAGAACCTTTAATAATAATCCCACAGCCAAGTTTGATCAAGTAATCAGGGTACCAGCAACATGTACAGTAGTGAGACAAAAATACCAGAAAACAGTAATACATTTTAATGTTTCAGTAAATGTTTAATTTGCAGGCTTGATATTAATGTCACTAAGTCTGTAAACTGGACTAAGTGTACATTACAGTCCATGTATGTACAAATGCAAAAATAATAAGTTCAAATGAAATTAATGTCTAAGAATGAATATGTGTGGAGGATCATGTTTAAAAGATTAATCCTGAGTAGCAACTGAATTGAAATACATGGGCAGCAAACAGTCTGCACAATTATGTACTGTACAGGAAAAGTTACACATTATAATGTAACAAGTTCAAAAGTAATGTGTCAAGTTGTAGCTTTACCACTGGTTTTTGGACCACCATTTTACTGGTTGCCTCAGCTAGAGGGAAATTATATGGATTTACAAAATAAAACTCACAAAACTGAATACTGTACTCATACAGCTAATGGACTGGTGTGTGGTCAGCACTCACCAGTATATGAACCATGTTTTACAGCATTCTGTAAATCTATGTAAATGGACAATTTTGCCTTCTAGTTTTGCAATGTTCTCTGAAATAGGCCCACAGTTTGTATATACTGTAACAAATCAAAGTTTACCATTCACTAAACAACATCCCTTTGTAGGTTGTCTTAATAACATCACCCATTTAACCTGGCATAATAACACATATTTGTTTATTCCAGGAAACAAGGCTGCAATACCTTTACAAAGGACTCCACAGACATTGTCAATGATTAATGTAGGATTTTCATTACAATCATTACATAAAGTCATAAATGAGAGCATACAGTTAATTCAGTAATTGCAAAAGCTTAATAAAACAATCCCAAGTCATGAATTAAATTCTGTAATTGTAAAAAATAAGCTAATCAAGTTAGCAGAAAAACTGAAGCAGATGCAGCTCATAATTGGTGGGACATTTTACAGGATGGTCTTCAAAAGGAAAAAAGTTGTTAGACTGGATTATACATCCAATTCTGGTAGTAATGTTTGTTATTATTGTACTCACTATGTGGAATTGTGTTTTGACTTGTTGTACCAAAAGAAAACTAAAGGTTTTGTTTCCTAATGTATTCTCCATAAATCATGATGAAAATTATGATCTGGCCAAAGAATGTATATCAATGTAAACTGTTTTGTGTGTGGGAGAATTGTTAGGTATATATTTAGACACTTATAATAGTGCATGTACGCTTCTGTTTGTTAAAATGTATATAGTAAAATATAGACATTTAAATTCATGTACATTTCTGTTTGTTAGCATATATGCACAAAAGGTTTAAACTTTTCTTAGACAAAAATATGCATGGTTTGGCATCCTACAGTGTAATACAGAATATTCTGTGCCTAGTACAAGCTTCAGGGTGTATTACAGATAAGAAACAAAGGTGCAGGGAGGATCAGAGACAGAAACAATTTCCTAACAGGAACGACTCCCTAAAGGTTTAAGATTGTCACATAATTCACCTTGAAACTGAACACAAATTAGCTCATCAACAGACTGCATGACATCAAATGAATTTCAATAGTATTAACATCAAGAGATTGCATGGACAAGATCTGAATGGCATAAAAAAGTGTACATAAAGGACATTGAAAGTGTATGATGTTAGATTTAATTTTTGTTAGATTTGGTACACGTAAGAACACATTTATTCTGAGGTAAATGGAGAATAAAAAGCTATCATTCATACATGCATTGAAAAACTAAACTTGGTACATTAAACATTGTAAACTGTAACAGTATAGTATGTGACATTTGTTACATAGACAAGTTATTTTATTAGTAACTGCACATAAGTTAATACTGTGCTGAAAAAGTTATAGTCTGCAAAGTTCAGTGCATTAATCAGACTTTGATTTCAGCAAGCAGCATCATCTCATCATCATAAATAATTTTTCAGAAATGGCTCCTCAATCACAAGCAAAGACATCAAAGAAGCTTTGACCTTGTCTCCTGCCTTACCTACTTTTTGGCACTGCTCACAGGTCCTGCAGTACCATGTTACATCCCTGGCAATCCCAGGTCAATAAAAGTTCTGCATAATACATCTCTTGGCATGCTTTATGCCCATATGACCTGCAAAGGTGATGTCATGGGCTATGGCTAGAAGTGCCTGGTGGTGGGCTCTGGGCACTACCAACTGCTGTATTACCTCACCATCTAGCCCTCCCTCGGGGGTCCACTCTCTGTACAGTAACTCTTTGTTCCAATATACAGAATCCTCCTTTTTCTTGCGAATCAGGTGCCACCCTAGCTACCTCCCTCAAGTCTTGTAATGTAGGGTCTGAGAGCTGACCCTGTTTCAACTCAGTCTTTGTAACTCTTCCCAGCTCCCCTTCCACAGGAAGTCTGGAATCCCCTGACAGTGGTGCTTCACTGTCAGCCTGGGTACTATTACTCACGTCTGCCCTTGCAGTCACTCTGTCCAAGGGAACATCAGTACTCACCAGCAGGTGTGGCTCCACTTCAGTCTCACTGCTACAGGGTAGCTTCCTCCCTGAAGTAGCCACATCACCAGTCCTGGCTTCAGGTATACAGTCTGTCTGGTTCTCCCCCAGGCTACCAGACCCACATCCCTGTCTCCAAGCCTGAATGTGTCTCACTGCATGCACACAAGGTACTGCATTATCAAAATCATTCCCTATCAAGACACCTGCAGGGATATCCTTAAACACCCCTATTTGCTTGCTTCCTTTTAGCATCCCTCCCAGTCAAGATGAACCCTGGCCAAAGGCATTTGGAGTAGGATCCCTCCTAAAGCTCTGACTGGTGTACACTGCCCAATCAGGTACTGCTCCTTTTTAACCACTGCAAGCTTCACAATGGTTATATCAGAGGCTGTGTCTCTTTTGGCAGTGGCCTGTTTTCCATCTACCAAGATCAGATATAAACTCTCCTGGTAGTTTGGTACCCCTGTTGTCTCCAGACAACTTACCACTAGCATTCTGTTATTCCCATTTACTGGGTCCCCCACCTTTTGTTCCCCACCTTGCCTCTGTGGACATCTATATGCTATATGGCCCCACTGGTTACATTTAAAACATCTAACCCTTGACTCTGGCCTTGTACCTGAACTAGTGGCTTACCCTGTTACTGGTGGACTCTGCTGGGGCAGTTTAGGCTGCCTACTATGGGTTCCCTTATATCTATGTGCAACACTGGGTACCCCTTTCCTGTGCTGTGATGCCCTGCTTGCTAGGTATAGTTCTCCATTTTTCCCAACTCATCTGCAAAATTGCATTCCCTGTCTGCCAACTAGATTCTCATGTCCTCAGACAAAGTGCTGAGGGCTTGTTCTCTTATTAAACGGTCTGCCAGCCAATGAAAAGTGGTGCCTGATACCCACTCACCCACCTATGAAAATAGGTGCTTAGTTCAGCAGTATAATCACATACACATTCATCTGCCTCATGTCTATGGTCACAAAACTTTTTTTTCTGTAAGCCTCAGGTGTTAACTTAAAACATTGTAGTAGACCGTGCTTCAATTTTCATAATCTAAACAATCATTATCAGACAATTTAGAAACAGCAGTTACAGCTTTACCATGGAGTGAGGAGGTCAGGAACCGTACCTAGAGCCCTTGGTCAACATTATACTCTATGCATACTCTCAAATATATGAATAAAACTATCAAACTTTTCACCTTCTTGGTACTGAGGAAGACGTTTGCTGACATTTATTACTTCTTGGGTATGGTTACTCCCTTCCATTACCTCCATGACCCTGGCGAACAGTCAGCATTTCTTTTTCATGTTGCTACTGCCTCTCATTTTCTTCCAGATGTCTCAGTCTCTGTTTTTCTTTAGCCTCCAAACACCACAGTCTCTCTGATAACTCTAGTTCCAAATGTTTCACCTCCAGTTCAAGTGTCTTTAACTCTAGATGAATTTTTAAGTTCTCTAATGAAACATTGAGCTGTCCTGTTTCTGAGAGCTGAAAGTTCCCATCAACAGTTTGGTTATCCTCCTGGTTGCTGGTCTGTGCTGTAGCTGTGATTAAGGCTGCAATCATTCCCCTTTTAGTCAGGTTGGCATGCCCCAGTCCTTTGGCTTGGCACATCTCAGTCAATTGGCTCCTTGTCAGCTTGCTATAATCCTCTGATGACATCCTTGCCTGGTCTCCCTGACTAAGTTAACAAAAAGTAAATAAATAAATCTATTGTGATATGAAACTCTGAATGTCTACCATGTGGCTGCTTAAGAGTGCAAACACCTTCTTTAGTGACCACTGCTTACAGGCTACAGGAATTCAGTATCCCCACCGCTGCTCAAAGAATAAGAGAGCATGTGATGATTCTACCACTGCTAACCAACAAATGTGATACCCACCACTGCTACCAATATGTGATGGCTACCAGTCTGTGTCATCCCCATGCTGGGCCAGTAATCAAGGAGCCTGAATCCTCACCACTGACACTGGAGAGGGATGTGTACTTGGAATACAAATAGATACACTCTCTATATCTGTCTCCCTCCAGATCCCCAATAGGACTCCCCACTTGTACAGCTGTAGGGTTAGGTTCTCAGCCAAGTGTCCAAACCAAGTCCTCCAGCACCCTCTCTGTAAATCCATTGCTTTGTGCCCCTGCCCCAAGTATCTGACACACAGACTCTTTAAGATTTCATTTTTACACACACACACACACACACACACAAACACACACACCTGGGAAAGGCTGGCACAGGTTTACTAGCTATACCCACTTCTGCCCAGACTATAAGGCAGATTCACTGCCACCAGACTCCATAATCAGCTACTGTAAGGCCCTTAACAAGAGTGTCTAATTATACTGTATAATATTACTACTAATACAAATGGTAGTAGTTCACCAAGATGGCTAGACCTTCTGGAGTGGCCCACACAGTGTCACCAAATAAATATAATCACTTTCTACAAGGATCACACACAATAAAAGTTTTAAATATATTTAATAATAAATAATAAAAGTACATAAAATATTGAATATATATTCACAGTAAACCACAGAGTTCAGATCACAGGAAATATTGAAAAGAACATTGATGGACAGACTCATACAAATAAAGAAAAACAATGTCAAACTAAGCTTCACTATATTCCTGACTGAATCTAAGAGAATTTTACTGTTCCCTAGTTAAGTTACTTACTACTGCAAGGCATGATGCTGTGAGTGAGGGTCTTTCTAGTCAGGCTTCCCAAATTGAATACTCAATACTCTGAGATTTCTCTTTTTAATATCTAGAATACAATTTCCAAGAGGGCTGACAGAATGAGCTCATCTGGTCACCTGACTCCAGGTTCTCACAGTATTCCCCTTTGAAGCTGAGCACAGATGACCACAATACACATCCAAATGTTTATGGCAGTGCCTGGGGCCTCCCCTCTTTTCACTGAGCTAATGGACAAAGGCTCTTCCCCAGACCCAGCATCTCTGGTCCTATTTAGCACTGTGGGGTGCCATTTAATGATTTAATAGCTCATTCACATTTCCCTTATTTTTCTTAAAGTTAACCTCTGCTGTGCCATTATCCTTTAGTAAAACATATACATTTAATTCATCTACAATAATACATGTACATTTCTCTTCATCTGAGCAGGGTGCACTGTTGATACATTTCAACACAATCAAAACTCACAAATGCATTTTCATCACAAGCATCTGTACAAAATCAGTTTGATATTCAAAGGACATATCATTCTTTACAAAACTCCAACTGGCTGTGCTGGCACTTGCCCATATCATCTACATCAAAGATAATGTAGACATCACACACATATGAGCAGACCAGATGATATGTGATCTGTGTACTAAGGTAGGTGGTATGCGGAAAGTTCACCAGCATGTGCCCACAGTAGTGAATACTCCCTTGTATGTAACACAGCTTCTGAGTATGTGCAGGACATTCACATCAAAGGTCATAATACTTCCATACTTCACAGCCTTCATCACACAAATAACCATGTACAATGCACCCTTCTTCATGTACCTCCCAAAACATCTTCCAAGGATGCATAACTGAAGTGTACCACCTTTGTCACAGTGAGCTCCCACACATCTTATTGGCCATACATAGGTATTCGTCGATTTGCGTAAACATTACTGTCTGATGGTGCAGAACTCCTATCAAGGTGCTGTACCAGATGAATGTTACCTGTTCCAGTGATGCATACAGTACATACATAGCTGTTTGACAACATTGATGGCATGGGTTACATTCATGACAGTGTGGATTGTGCTCTCTCTCTCTCTCTCTCTCTATATATATATATATATATATATATATATATATATATATATATATATATATATATATATATATATATATATATATACACACACACACACATGCATATTATTACAGTGGATATAAAACGTTTACACACCCCTGTTAAAATGCCAGGTTTTTGTGATATAAAAAAGAAATGAGACCACAATAAATCATTTTAAAAATTTTCCCACCTTTAATGTGACCTATAACCTGTACAATTCAAGTGAAAAACAAATCTGTGGAAAAATATAAAAAATAAAAAATGTACAATACGCTGGTTGCATTAGTGTGCACACCCTTAAACTAATACTTTGTTGTGTGTGCATACCCTTAAACTAATACTTTGTTGAAGTACCTTTTGATTTAATTACAGCATTCAGTCTTCTTGGGTACACACCTGCCATCAATTAAAGAGACTCTGATTAATCCCAAATAAAATTCAGTTGTCCTAGTAGGATTTTGCTGTTGTTTACTCAGTTGCCTGCTACAGCAAAAGCCATGATTCGCAGGGGGCTTCCAAAGAATCAAAGGGATTTCATTGTTGAAAGGTATCAGTCAAGAGAAGCGTACAAAAAAATTTCCACAGCATTGGATATACCATGGAACACAGTGAAGACAGTCATCAAAAAGTGGAGAAAGTATAGGACAGCAGTGTTGTTGCAAAGAACTGGACGTCCCTCCAAAATTGATGAAAGGACAAGATGAAAACTGGTCAGAGAGGCTGCCAAGAGACCTACATTAACACTGAAGGAGCTTCAGGAATTTCTGGCAAGTACTGGTTGTGTACTACGTGTGACAACACTCTACAGTATTCTCCATATGTCTGTACTATGGGGTAGGGTTTCAAGATAGAAGCCTTTTCTTACATAGAAAAACACCTAGACCCAGCTAAAATTTGCAAAACAATACATTGTCTCCCAAAAGCATGTGGAAAAATGTGTTATGGTCTGATGAGACCAAGGTTGAACTTTTTGGGCACAATTCCAAAAGGTACATTTGGCCCAAAAACAACACTTTGCATCAGCAAAAGAACACCATCCCCACAGTGAAGCATGGTGGTGGCAGTATCATGCTTTAGGATTGCTTTTCTTCATCTGGAACTGGGGCTTTAGTCAAGGTGGAGGGAATTATGAACAGTTCAAATACCAGTCACTTTTGGCCCAAAACCTTCAGGCATCTGCTAGAAAGCTGAAGATGAAGAGGAATTTCACCTTTCAACACAACAATGACCCCAAGCATACATCCAAATCAACAAAAGAATGATTTCACTAGAAGAAAATTAAAGTTTTGGAATGGCCCAGCTAAGGCCCAGACCTAAATCCAATAAAAAATCTGTGGGGTGACCTGAAGAGGACTGTGCACAAGAGATATCCTCACAATCTGAAAGATTTAGGGAGCTTTTGCAAGGAAGAGTGGGCAAATATGCCAAGTCAAGTTGTGCCATGCTGATAGACTCCTACTCAAGAAGACTGAATGCTGTAATTAAATCAAAATGTGCTTCAACAAAGTATTAGTTTAAGAGTGTGCACACACAACAAAGTATTAGTTTAAGTGTGCAAACTTATGCAACCAGCGTATTGTACGTTTTTTATGTTTTATATTTTTCCCCTAACAGATTTGAAATGATTTATTGTGGTCTCTTTTTTATATCACAAAAACCTGGCATTTTAACAGGGGTGTGTAAACTTTCTATATCCACTGTATATATATATATATATATATATATATATATATATATATATATATATATATATATACATATACCCTGGATTGATCATAATGTCCGTAGATGTTATAGGGTCAGGACAGTGTGCTAAATTATCCTCATAGAGTGTTGCTATCTTATAATAGTTATACAAATGTGCAGTCCAGTGTTGAAACCTAATCTTATAAGAAGAAACTACTGGTGATGCAAGGGTAAAATCACCAAACAGCTTTAATAAAACAAAATTAAATAAAATAAAGTATCAAGTACACTCAAAACTGACTTAGTGCTTTCACCCAAAATAGGGCATCTTCAGAGTCAGTTAGAAAGTATTAACAATCTTTTATAACTGAAATTCAAATAACATTGTGACCAATGCGCACCAACATACAATGAAATTGTAATCAATTGTCCTGGGAGTTAACTCTTAATAGTACTACAAGAATTACATTTGTCAAAAAATTCACCACACATGCATTACAAGATTTTCCAATATGTAGATATTTCAGAAAATCCTTCCTATAAGGGGTCCTTTTGTGTTTCCTTGTTGCAGGATTGTAACATTTCAAATACATAAAGCGTTGTGCTTTAATATAAATGCCATAGATAAGGTGTCATTAATACCAGATCTTGTGCTGGCTTCTAATCTAATCTGCCATATACATTCTCTAACATCAAGCATGTTTTTGTAGTCTCCAGCAAAATCTTTGGTGTATAATCTGTCAATGACAAAAAATATGATTTTTTTTTAATTTATACAGTCCTTACTGTGAGTAAATAAGGAATTAGTTGACTTTATTTTTTATGCCCCTGGTATGTTCCAGTATCCTCTGCCATATTTTTCTTGTGGTCATTCCAACATACCAACATAATCACGCAGAAAAATTGAGCAATTGAACTTCAGTAAATGCCTAGAGAACCCTCCCCCCTTAAGGCGGTCCGACCGGTTAAGGAACCGGGATCAACAACAGTTTTACTCCGACGAAATACAACCCCATTGGCAGAACTTTCAAGGGAGAGGCAACTGGAGAGGTGGAGGGCAGAGAAGAAACAATTCCAACAGCAATTCCAACAACAATTCCAACAGGAATTGGCATTACAGGTAGAATGTTTAGAATTACCAACAAATAACATTGATTATACCTTTTATCACAGTGAATTGACATTGGCCACCACAGACTTTATAGTCGAGGCTCTACCTGATAAGGAACTCAATGACTTATTGGTAGTTCCCCTTAGTCTAGATACTAATAGGGAAAATCATGAAGGACCAATTATTATTGGTGATGGCTCTTTCAATATTTATAATTATTCGGATCTGAAGATTTCCGATAGTCATCTAAGTTTAATGAAAAAAGGTTTTTCTTATGTACCTAATTTTAAACATGATATAAGCAATGTTATTATCAACCTGAAACTATACACAAGACAACTTAACTTAAAGTTATACTTTATGAACAAATCTATCATAGAAAGAGAAAGGCAGAGTATAATAGTTAAGAGGAGTAGCTTATTTATTCCACCATACAATCCTCTGGTGTTAGCTTTTGAATGTTTATGTACCTCCCAGATGAGAAGAATGATTGAAACAAGGGTGTATACCAACAAAAATTTGACAGCTGCAGAAGAATTCTGTTTAAAGGAACTTTCGACTTACAGCCAGTACAGAGTGATGAAACCGGATAAGGGAGGTGGAGTTGTTATTATGTCAAACACAGACTATACGTGGAATATGCAGAACATACTACAGGATTCTGATACCTATGATTTGGTGTCCAAATCTGAGGTCCAGAGGGCATACACAAAGATTGATTGGCAAATTTATGATTTTTTTCTGTGAAGGAATAATCAATCACGACAAATATATTTATTTGTCAGTAGAACATCCAGTTATGCCCAATATGTTCAGTATACCCAAGATACATAAGGACATTGGCAACCCTCCATTTAGACCAATTGTGACAGCCAGAGGATCAAAAACGGAACCCCTGGTGGCATACATTGATACTGTTAGTAAACACACTCTTGACCACATACCTCACATATTAAAGGACACATGGCACTGTTTGGACTGTTTAAGGACTTTGCAAAATATGACCTTGGGGTATTTTTGGTTTGTTGCAGTTGATATAACAAATTTATTTTCGGTAATACCTCATGATGTTGGTTTGGAATGTTTTTCCTAGAAGTTTAGCAAAATACAGTAAAATTCATCAAGTAAAAAGAAGTTTACTAGTTGACTGAATGCAGATTGTCCTAGAAAACAATTACATTCAGTTCGAGGGTGAATTTTACAAACAGTGCACGGGAGTAGCAATGGGGGCTAGATGTGCCCCATTTATGCCAATCTGGTTCTTGCTGATTGGGAGGACCAATATGTTTTGATATCTACTTATGCAGCTAAGATGATTATTTATCTAAGGTTCTTAGACGATATACTATTCCTATGGAAGGGTTCACGAGATGAGTTGGAGGACTTTATAGTTTATCTTAACCACACCACAACTTTTTTGAAGTTTACTAGTAAGGTTGATCAAAAATCGATTGATTTTCTGGATTTGCATTTATACACCAGAGATGGAAGAATAGAATCAAGTTTATTTAGGAAAAAGACATATAGTAACAACTTCTTACACTACGAGAGCTGCCACCAACACTATGTTAAGAAAAACGTAGTAAAAGGTCAGATTATCAGGGCATCTCATATAGTAAGTGAAGATATTGTATTTTTAGAAGAAATAGAGACACTAATTGGTTTATTTGTAGAAAGAGGTTACCCCATGGACCTATTAACACCAACTAAACTTGACATTATTCAAAGAAGGGGGACAGATTTCAAACCAATTTTATTAGATAAATGAAGAGATTTAGTAAAGGTCCCTGGGTATCAACAAAAACAAAAACAACAAAAACAGAACAACACTCAAATGGACATGGTGTTGCAGTACAACAACATGTCTGGTAAGTTGAAGGAAGTTATTGAAACAGGATGGCACAATATATTTTCTGCAGATATGTTAAACACTTTAGGTGATGGCCCAAAATTTATAAACAGTAGGGGTGTTAACATCAAGGAACTTCTGGAGAAAATATCAAAACCCATTAGTCAAAAACCAGCTAGGATGGCTAAATGTGGAAATTGTAAAGCTTGCAAATATATTAATGAAGGTCCTTATGTACAAATTAGGAATTATAAAAGGTCCCTGACGTGTCCAGGTTATTGCAATTGCAACACGAATATGGTAATATACGTGGCTACTTGTTTATCTTGTCCAGCGTTTTACATTGGAATGACCACAAGAAAAATACAGCAGAGGATACTGGAACACACCAGGGACATAAAAAATAAAAAGTCAACTAATTCCTTATTTACTCACAGTAAGGACTGTATGAATTTTAAAAAAATCATATTTTTTGTCATTGACAAATTATACACCAAAGATTTTGGTGGAGACTACAAAAACATGCTTGAAGTTAGAGAATGTATATGGCAGATTAGATTAGAAGCCAGCACAAGACCTGGTATTAATCACACCTTATCTATGGCATGTCTATTAAAGCACAAAGCTTTATGTATTTGAAATTTTACTATCCTGCAATAAGGAAACACAAAAGGACCCCTTATAGGAAGGATTTTCTGAAATATCTACATATTGGAAAATCTTGTAATGCATGTGTGGTGAATTTTTTGACAAATGTAATTCTTGTAGTACTATTAAGAGTTAACTCTCAGGACAATTGATTACAGTTTCATTGCATGTTGGTGCTCATTGGTCACAATGTTATTTGAATTTCAATTATAAAAGATTGTTAATACTTTCTAACTGACTCTGAAGATGCCCTATTTTGGGTGAAAGCGCTAAGTCAGTTTTGAGTGTACTTGATACTTTATTTTATTTAATTTTGTTTTATTAAAGCTGTTTGGTGATTTTACCCTTGCATCACCAGTAGTTTCTTCTTATAAGTTATACAAATGTGTTCATGCACAACCATCTGTGATTATTCACAATCACATATGTTATGTCAAAGACATGGAATTACTGGTGGTATTATTCTGATATTGTCCATGATTGTGTGTGCTTCTGTTTACTGTTGTTCATGAGCATGTAACTATATGTCCCACTTTTTGGAAACCTCTGCTGACTTTACAGTCATATTCAGGCAACTCATTTTGCACAGATTCTCAATATGCATCTAACCCCTATTGTATATAACATCCCTAATAGATGTCCTCTCCATTGTTCATACCAGGATCCTTATATCACAAAGACATCCTTCTCCATTATTATGGCACCTTGTGTGACAGTTACATAATATAAATTTTCACTGTGCAGTCCGTACTGTATCACGTAGATATGTGATTGGTGTTCCTGCTACAGCTGTCTTAATTTGCATGTCCTCATCTACTGTACATGAAAATGTTTCACCTGTCCTCTTTCCCTGTTCATTCCTACAGTTCATCTGTGTGCCCCTTTTCAATACACACACTTCCCCTGATGGTTTATTTTACATAGTAAGACCAAACAAGATAAAGAGTAAAGCCTCAGTTCATAAGTATGGCAAACAGTAACAAAAAACTAACTTGACCATGCTGTTCAACAGAAAAGCTATTTAATCAGACAAAGCTTTCAGGTAAAAACCTTTCTTCAGTGTATATGGAATATAGCAAATAACAACGTCTTTATATACTAAACACACAGCCAAGCAATTAAATAGTTAACATTCAATTAAATAACTAAATTAAGAATACTTTTCTGAAAACCATAACATTCTTAGAATGAACACAATCACTTTACATAAAACTAAAATATATTATTCAGTTTAACAAAGACAAATAGTATTCTTAATTCTCAGATTATGTAGCCCAGGCGGGTATGACCCTAGCCCTGAGCAGCATCCTACCATCACCCAGAATGATACCACAGTACAAGCAGAAAATGATTGATATCAACAATTGGCTATGTTTCTGGTGTCATTCTAAGGGGATCCAGTGTCTGCCTGGTATGACATGATTGACAGACCTCGATGCTTTGCCAGAGATGGCCTGCATCTGTCACCCCTGGGCTTCCAGATACTGGCCAAGGCTCTTGCCACCCCTATAGTGCCTTTTTTAGGTGGTGTTCCAAAGACTAAATTACCACTATAACAAACATACTACAAACAAATGCAATCTGAGGGTCATGCTGCTCAATACTAGAAGTCTAAATCTCAAAATGCACTCACTCGACGCACTCCTTAAAATGGAGAACATCAAATTTGTGCTGTAACAGAGACCTGGTTCAAGGCAGCAGAAAGCACCCCTGCACTACCAGGCTATAACTCATTCCACACCATTCGGCCCCAGAACTTGGACCAAAGCTCCAAAGGTGGTGATATTTCCATATTCATAAAGGATGCACACACCTCCAGACTGGTTGTCCAACATAACACATCAGAGATACTTCAGGTTCAGCTAACACTGGGTAAGACAGCGATTCATGTCATAGCCTGCTATAGGTCCCCAACCATGTCCCAAGACTCACACTCCACATTCCTAAGCACCTTGGAGAATATTAGGGTCCAACCTAACACTCTCTTGCTAGGCGATTTCAACTACCCCTCCATTAACTGGGTAAACCACTCATGTACCAATACACTTGCCCAATGTTTCCTGGTGTTCATTAATTCCAATGCTCTGGACCAGCTCGTTCTTACCCCCACTATAGGTAGCAACATCCTTGACCTGATCATTACTAACATGGGCAACCATTGCTCTACAACAGTAGTCAGATCCTCCCTGGTTAGATCTGACCACAAACTAATCATCTTGGAAATCCACATGTCTCCCACCCCACCCCCCTGCAAAGATAACCACCATGAAAAACTTATCCAAAGCTAACTTTGGGCTCCTAAAAACAGAGGGGGCTAATTTCACGGCACCCATGCAAATGGAAAATAGTTGCATGACCGCAGAATCATACACCAATGCACTGTATGAACACGTACACAAATGCATGGATCTCACCATACTCAATAGAACCAAGACACTTTCCTCCAAGAAAAGGAAGCCAATCTGGTGGCCCCCTCCATAAACAAACTCTACAACAGAAGGAAGAAACTGATGAGGAATAAGGTGAAGTCCCAAGACTGGAAAAACTCCCTTATCAGCCTCAACAAAAAGTTGAGATCCCTCATCAAATCCTCTAAAGCTAGCTATGAAAACAAAATTGCAGCAGATAGTAAAGGCAACCACAAGGCCTTCTATAGTTATGTAAAGAATCTCCACGGCAATACTCAGATCTGCTCTGAGCTACTGCACAATGGTACCACCTATACCGAGCCAACAGATATTTCCAGTATACTGGCCGACAGATTCAGTGCCAACTTTACCCCTCTCCCGCCCCTCAAAGGACCAATCACAATATCAATAGATTGCCAGGCACCCAGTATTACTGCTGCACAGGTTAAAACAGCACTGTCCAAGGCCAAGAATACAGCTTCTATGGGACCTGACAATATCCCTGGTTATGTTCTACATGAACTACAGAGTGAACTGGCACCTCACCTGTGTGCCCTGTTCAATCACAGCCTCACCTCAGGCTTTGTCCCTACGAAATTGTGCACTGCTACAGTCATCTTTCTCCACAAAGGAGGAGTGACTACAGACCCTGGGAACTATCACCACATTAGCCTGACGAGTCTGATATGCAAAGCTATGGAACACATCATCATGGATCTAATAAATAAGGATGTAGGGAATCTCCAAACTCTGGATCTCACACAGTTTGGCTTTGTGAAGGGTAGATCATGCCTGCTCAACTTGGTCGACTTCTTTGAGTCAGTCACCAGAGCTGTGGATGAAGGCAAGGTGGTTCATGCAGCCTATCTTGATCTGTCCAAGGCTTTTGATACCATTCCCCACTAAAGAATCATAGAAAAACACCCTAAGTTTGGCATCAACCTCTATATCACTAGGTGGGTTGCAAACTGGCTCACAGAATCTACAGTGTGAAAGTAGCTGACTCCAAGTCAGACTGCCGACTAGTCACGAGTGGAGGCCCACAGGGTTCAGTCCTGGGTCCTCTCCTGTTTGGTATCTACTTCTCTGAAGTCCAGGCCAACACGAAGGGACTCTGGCTGACAAAGTTCACTGACAATTGCAAGTTGAGACTATTATTAGCTCCCCAAGTGATGTTGACATCCTACAAAATAGCCTCACTGAGACTAACGACTAGTGTTAGAACCATGGCCTTAAGCTCAATGCCAAAAAATGTGTCGTTATCCCCTTTGGGAAAAACCCAGTTCCCATGAATTACCACATTGATGGTAGTCCACTGAATGCAGAAGGTATCATAAGAGATCTGGGAACACAGGTTGACAGCAACCTCTCTTTTGTTCACCACATTGCCACTGTGGGCAGAAAGTCCATCTGTGTGGCACATCTCATTACTAAGGGTTTTGCATCCAGGAAGAAAAAGGTCATTGTCTCCTTCTACTCTTCCCTCATTAGGCCAGTCATTGAGTACAATGCCCCATTTGGCATGTACCTCACTAGACACCTGCAACAACTGGAGAGGCCTCAAAAGTACCTCACAAAGAGGATCCTAAGCCTTAAACACCTGTCCTATATTGACAGACTCAAAAAACTCCAACTAGTCTCTGTCTCATATTGCCTCCTTAGGGGAGATCTCTGCTTGAATTCCAAAGCCATGTCTGACCCAGCTCTGTTAGAAATGCTACAGCTAAAGAAATCCCAATGCCTCCGCACCACATGCTCCAGTGACCTCAACCTCATTATTACAATTAACAGAACATGCTGGAGCAACAGGTTCATAACCCAGAGACTGCCCAGGCTATAGACCAGACTTCCCATACGTGTCAAGCAAAGCACATCACTGACCTTCTTCAAGAGAAATCTTGATGAGTGGATGGGAAACAGAAAATTCACCCCGGGGATAACTCCAGTGACTCTACTCGACATAGGCACTAGGAACTAAGGTCGGGTGGCATTATGCCAGGGTAATCCTATGACTAGGCTTGTAAGGGCCCCAGGGCCATTATCCTAGTACACACCTATGAACCTATGACATCCATAAATAGTACATAAAATCCAGAAAAATAGTACAAAATCCAACACTAAAACTCAGAATTAACAGTTTAAGACATTTAAAAGGAAACCGCACTATAAACATAAACCACTTTGCCTAAATAGCTTCTTCAGTTTTAAACATGCACACACGCATGCACACACACACACACACACACACACACACACACACACACTACTAAATATAAACTATAAAGTCATTTGACCTTGAACAACCCTTAAAGTTTTCACCTATTTTCTAATATTTTGCTTACTGCACAAAATCTAGCTATACTTTGAATCACTGAGTCTCAAGACAAATGTTGAAATACATAAACACAAAATGCCTCTCAGCTATCCAGATTTTTACAGAATGCCCAGATTTTTCCTCAAATTTTCAGTCTATTCCTTATAAAATTTATATTTTTTTGACAAACCATGAATGACTAAATTCATGAAATAATGACAGACATTTGAGTTTCAGACTTCATGTCCTTCAAAAATACATGATAACAAAAAGCCTGTTATTCTCGCAACTTTCTAAATTTATAAGAGCAGTTTTTAAAATCTGTCCCTATTTTTTGGCCTGTGCCTCCCCCCCCCATTATTTTTGGCTTTGTCCATATCTCTTGTGTAAAGATGTTAAGTGATATGATTAAGTGTTCATTTCCTCGTATGTCTAAAAATACATACCTTAAAATATTAACATTTTAAAATATGTACTAAACCTAAGATGGAAACATATATGTAAAATAATAACTCACTTCCATTAAGAAAACTAAACTTTCACCCCACCCTATTCAGAAAAAATGTATACACACACACACACACACACACACACACACACACACACACACACACATATATATATATATATATATATATATATATATATATATATATATATATATATATATATATATATATATATATACAAAATTGTGCCCAAAGCAAATGTATGATGATCATTTGTCCTCTACAGGACAGCTAGTTGATAACAGCTAAAAAAAATTCATAAAGAGACATTTAAACTTGAGTGATATAATGCACCAGTCTTTATATTACACTTGTCTGTATGAGACAACAAGTATCACAGTTTATAGTCAGCTGACATGTATATGTCATTCAACCACAAAGAAAGTAAAACTAGCTGTGGAATGTTGCTATTTCTATTTGGACAGGGCACTACCTTCTTTGTGACACAGTTGGAGTAATGGTTAAGGTCTTCGTTTCCAGTGCACAACTGATACTGATGTCTGGCTAATGCCTGTATGAAGTTTGCATGTTCCCCCTGTGTCTCTGTGGGTTCCTCACACCTCCCAAAAATCTTGAACTTACCCAAGAATGGAGTTGTGAGCCTAAATAGTGCATACTGGGGAAGAGTTGTATACACCAACCATTTTGTGCATTAACTGTGGTGCACAGTAGCTTCTAGGTTTGAAGACATAAATCATACACTGTGAAGTGTGAGGGCTAACCACTCAGTGGTATAAAAATTGGCTCTAGGTGATTTGGTTATATTGATTAATGTCTCCAAAAATGGACATGGGTATTTCCAGGTGATATGTGGGTTGAGGGCCTAGCCTACTCTGACCTATACCATGGAACCATGTTAATGATGAAAGGGGTCTATGTGTCCCTATTAGCCAGTGTGTGCCTGCCATAAAGCCCAGCAGTCCTGGTTCAATAAGCTTCTAGCTGGATGGTGTCCAATTGCCCAGACTGGATTACATGGGATAGTTTTTTTTTTGAGTGAAAGCTGCACGTAAAACTAATCAATCTGCCAAACATGAACTAAAGATTGCTACACTCAGTATCAGTTCACTGAAAGAAAGCAGCTTGGAAGTGAATGACATTATGATAAGAAGGAGGCTATTCATACTCTGTGTCCAGGAGACAAGATGGAAGGGCAGTGCAGCAAAGCCACTTGACCTGGGATGCAAAGTCTACTACTAAGGAGGAAGACAGACTAGAAATGATTTGGGAACTATGGTGAGAAAGAGGCTTCAGAAAACAGTGAGAGATATTATCATAATTAGGGACATACTCATGGCAATCAGACTTTAGTGCAAAGATAAGGAAAGATTCATAATCTCAGCCTGTGCCCCACAGCAGGGTTGTGACAGCGAGGAAAATAGTGCATTCAGGCTGCAATTGCAGGACCAACTAGACAAAGCAGGACAACATGAGCTGTTGTTGATAATGGGGAGCCTGAATGCACATATTTGGACAGACAGAACAGGGAGAAGAAGAAGAAGAAGCCATTCTAGACGTCTGTTTGGAAAATGGCTTGATGGTAGCCAATACATGGTTCATCAAGAGACAAGCTCACAAGATCACATACAGTTGGCCAACATACAACTTGGGTAGACTTCCTCCTAGTAAGGAAAGGGAACTGGGGTAGAATCAGTGATTGCAGAGTCATACCCACTCAAACAGTTGCCCATAGCATGAACCACTGGTTGCCACACTCATCTGCAAGCAGTGGTCACAGAAGGTTCCAAGGTCAATAGAGACTAGGCTGAAGGCTCTAGCACCTCAGAAAGAAGAGAAAATAGGTGGAAATGAAGAAGAATGACAGTACTTCAAAACAGCATATGTGTGAGAACTATAGAGCAGAGATATGTGGCCTAGTCACGTGTGGAAATAAGGTACATACGGAAAGTTTGTGGTGAAATTCAGAAGTCCAGGAGGTCATCAAAAAAAAGAAGGAGGGCAGGAAAAAGTGGAGCTAGAAAAGATGGACCAGGCTAAGAAGGAATACTGGTTAGCTAACAAAGAGGTTAACAGAGCAGTTGCATTAGCAAAGAGCATGGCATCAGACTGTACCAGCTTCTAGAAAGTGACACAGTAGGTGGCACAAAGAAACTCTATCAGTTTGCAAGGCAAAGACAGAAAGATCAAGAAGATAGTCAGACACTCTTTATAAGGGATGCCAGCTACAACCTGCTCGCCAGTCCACAGGACATCAAAAGCAGATGGAAGGAGTACTTCAGTAGCTTCTGAATGAAGAAAACCTCACAAAAGCTGTACTGTCCTAGACACAGCCTATGATTATTATTTTTTCATTTGTTTACCAGGAAAGTCTGACTGGACAAAATGTCCTTTTTCAGCGGAGGCCCGGGGAGAAAAGCTCCACATTTATAAATAACCGTAAGATACCTATACAATGTACAGATACAAATATTGATTCAATCTCAGATACAAGTTCAAAATGAAAATACATGTTTTACATTTCACTGATACAATCATATAGTGTAGATAGGATACAATGAATAGCAGTACTGTGATTGTAGGTAAAAAACAGAAAATAAAAGTACTGCTGCCGTCCAAAGGTCCACTTGCAGAAGTAAAACTCCAAATATCCAAAAACAAGAGAGGACCACCACAAAGTATAACATGTACAGAATTTATTACAAATATAAAAATAATAAACGCTTTCACGTGCTACCAGGCAGGCTTCATCAGATTTCAAAACCCACTGAATTTCAAGATGTATATATACACCCATTACATCATGAATTAATTAATTAACACATTTAAATAGTCAATAAAGCCATCAATAAACTAGTTAACCCATTGTGACTTTCTAGTTGCTGAATCTTTCAGTCCATACAGTGTCTTCACATCATATTTAAAACTTGTTCACAATCATAAAAAGATAAGAACCCTTTTTTCTATTAATTTATCAAGTTATATTGCTATACTAATTACCTGAGCAATGATAAAAAATCAATGGTAAGTACATACATAACCATAAGATAAAATAAAATGAAATAAAATAAAATAAAATAAAAACTTCACAATAAACTATGTGAATGTAATGTATAAAAACCACATAGTAGCATGGTTAAAATGCTGCTGTCTGCCATACATCTATCTGGGTGCCGCTAAAGCAGACTTAATACTAACAAACTGATTCAGACCTGGTTCTACATGCGCTCTTAATCTAAAAATCCAACATAATTCAACTGACTCCAAATGATTCATTCTATCACCACCCCGCTTATTATTAATAACCATTTGTAAAACTCTAAACTTAAAGGCATGATCTGTGTAAACTGCGATATGCTTGGCTAATGCATTGAGTTGATTCATTTTCCTGATATCATATATATGGTTGAACATCCTGTCTTTTAACTTTCTGGATGTCATACCTACATAAAACGTCATGCATTTTGTGCATGTTGCCAGGTAGACAAGATTCATACTGTTACAAGTCACATAAAATTTAGGTGTAAATGTATACTCCAGAAAAGGGTGGGTAAAATACTGTCTATCAACAATGTAACTGCACATATTACATCTATTGCAAGGGAAAGTACCTACTCGTGGTAATTCCCTATGTGTCCCTTTTTGTTCTGTGTTTGTCCTTTCTACACAAAGCAACCTTTTAAGGTTCTTGCTGTTCCTATATCTGAACCTTGGTGTTTCTCCTACCAAGCTAGAAATAGAGGGGTCTATAGTCAGAACATCCCAATTCCTTTTTATAACTTCAACTATTTTCTTATTGTCATTTGTGTATCTAGTTGTAAATGCTACCTTGACACGATCAGAACTATCTCTGTAATCGCTAAAAACTTTCCTATGTCCACTAGGGATGGTGTGTTGTCTATGTCCATTGTAACCTAACAAGTTTAAAGCCGACCTCTTCATTGCCCTTGTCATGGTATCAGTATACCCTCTCTCCTGAAATAACATTTCCATATTATCAAGTTGTTCATGCATATCAGAGTCATTCTTGCAGATGTTAATGATCCTTGTGTACTGGCTTCTTACTATGTTTGGAAATACAAACCGGGGATGCATACTACTGTAATGTAACAGTGCATTCTTCCAACATGGTTTTCTATAAAGAGAAGTTGAAACCTGTCCTGATCAATCCTTGGAAATTGTAATGTTCAAGAAGTCAATCTTATAATAAGATGACTCCATGGTAAAACTTAAGAAATCAGTGGTTGTTCTAAATAATTTACAAAACTCCTTAACATATCCATACTATCATTCCAAACAATAAGTATGTCATCTACAAATCGTCTGTAGAGAAGTACATGTGGGTAGAATGCACTGTTAAATAAAATAAAAAGCTACAACCTGCTCGCCAGTCCACAGGACCTCAAAAGCAGATGGAAGGAGTACTTCAGTAGCTTCTGAATGAAGTAAACCTCACAAAAGCTGTACTGTCCCAGACACAGCCTATGATTATTATTTTTTCATTTGTTTACCAGGAAAGTCTGACTGGACAAAATGTCCTTTTTCAGCGGAGGCCCGGGGAGAAAAGCTCCACATTTATAAATAACCGTAAGATACCTATACAACGTATAGATACAAATATTGATTCAATCTCAGATACAAGTTCAAAATGAAAATACATGTTTTACATTTCACTGATACAATCATATAGTGTAGATAGGATACAAAGAATAGCAGTACTGTGATTGTAGGTAAAAAACAAGCAGGACATGTATACAAATGCTAAGTAGGGGTATACTATTCAAATATAAAATAACAGGTTGTGTTCCTTTAGCTGCCTCTATGATGAAAGAAGAAGATGAACCCACTGTAGAAGAAGTAAAAACAGCACTAAGGAAAATGAAGTAGGGGAAAACAGCAGACTCAGAGCTCATTGCAGATATGGTCAATATGTTCGGAGAGTTAGGGGAGAAATGGCTCCTGAGGGTACTCATAGCAGTGTGTAGAGAAAGGCATATCCCAGAGATTTCAAACTCCTGTCACGCTGCATGAAAGTTCTGGAGAGGGTGATTGATAAAGGGATAAATTCAGTAGTAGAAAGTAAGATGGGAGATGAAAGGTTCAGATTCAGATCAAGATACCGCACAACCAACCCAATGTTTGCTGTGAGACAGATAGTTGAGAAGAAGCTAGAGATGAGGAAAGAGTCCAACTGTGCATTCCTATACTTGTAGAAGGCATATAACAAGGTTCTAAGAAAGCTGATTTGGGCAGTCCTGCAATGGTTCAAAGTCCCAGAAACATTGGTAGCATTAGTACAGGCTATGTACAAGGTCTCAATGACACAAAAATGAACAGTGTTCTGACTCACAGATGGGATCCTAGTGGGAGTGGGTGTGCATCAGGGCTCATCTCTGACCTCACTGCAGCTCATACTAGTGATAGACTACATTAATAACAGGTCGGAGGGGACAGATTAAAAAAAGTTGCTGTATGCAGATGATGTGGCATTAAAGACAACCACTGAGCAAGAACTTCAACAAAGAATAACGGAATGGAATGCAAAACTGAAAGCACAGAAGAATATGAAACTGAGTACACATAAGTTGTAATGGCAGCAAACGTAGAAATCAGAAGAACCTGAGAGTTGAGATAGAAGGAAATAGTGGAACAAGTTAACAGCTTCATGTACCTGGGCGAGGTGGTTGAGGAGAAAGAAAGTCTGAATGAGGAAGTCAAAGCTAGAATTATTTTGTTTCTAGGAAATGGTTACATAGAAGGCCTGTCCAACATCTCTCCTTTGAAACATTACAGAACCAAACTTATAAAAACATATATCACTCAAAGTCTGACTGAAAAGTAATCTGTTATTCTCTCTTGGTGGTTAATTTCTAATATAGTCTATGTCACATTTTATATTTTTATAAATATATATATATATATATATATATATATATATATATATATATATATAGATATATATAGATATATATATATAGATATATAGATATATATACACACACACACACACACACACACGTGTGTATGTATATGTAAAATCTGGGTAATTTAATGGACAGACTGGATATGCAGCTCATTCTCGCATCTAGCAAACTGTGTTCCATGCAAGCTTATAATTTTAGGACAAGGGAAAATTTTTGTTTGGTAACAGCATTCCTTCTAAGTGAATGGACTTGTAGTTATTATAGAACCTGAGGGCATACCTCTCAATTGTCTAGATTTTCACAGAATGTCCAGATTGTTGCCTCATATTTTTGGTCAATCCCTCAAAAAATTTGTGGTTTTCTGGCAAATCACTGAGGATTCAAGTCACCAAATAATGATAAACATTTGAGTTTCAGACTTAATATCCTTCAGAAAAATGCATGCCAACACAAATCTGTTATTCCAGCAACCTTTTAAGTTTATAAAAACAATATTTAAAATTTGTCCCTGTTTTTAGGCATTTGTTCCCCCCATTATTTTAGGCTTTTCCCAGATTTCTTACACTAAGAGGTTGAGAGGTTTACCTGAGGGTTTCTAACACAGTCATGAAAAACTTTGATGTGTTAAAGTTACAAAGCCCTACATTTCTTTAAATTAAGTTTTCTCCTCTTCACAAAATACAGTGACAGTGGAATTTTTTACATAGGGGTATTGTGGAGTCTACACCTACCAACAACACCCGTAAAAAAAAAAAAAACTTTAGGGATGCAGGTGAAAACAGTACATAAAAATGTTTCATAATTTTGACACAAACTTCTGAGAGTCAGTATTGTCAGATACTCAGAGCCCAGTACAAGTTAATGCTACATTACTAGCACTTAATATGTTGTATTTATTCCTGTTGTGTTGTTGAATCACAGTTGCTGGATATATTATTGTCTACTAAAACTTAGACTTCATTCAATAACTTTGAGCATTACAGATGTTTATACTTTATACAGTAGGGCATTGAAGTGATTTTGCATTTCATGCATTACCCTGATGTTTCAATATAACTCTTTGTTACTCAAGATACTGAAAGAACAATTACTTTAAATCCAAACATTTTCAGGACTTTCTTTTGCTTGTCTGTTACCTTATTTATATATTTATTTAATTTGAAAGTTTACCCCGGGGATCAGTTCAGTGGCTCTGCAGGACAGAGGCACAGGGAACTAATCTAAGGGGGCGGCGAAAGCCAACACATTCTGGTTAGGCTTATAAATGCCTTCGGGCAGATAGCCTAGTACC